>NW_027010414.1:20000-32038 GCF_036934945.1 Oncorhynchus masou masou
ACATAACGTAGCAGAAAGAAACGTCTGAAACTACATCCTGTATGGCTCTTGAAGAGAAGAAAAAACAGTCGGGGGAGGTTCTCTTCTGCACTGCTCAACCAATCCAATATAAGTGGAGGAGGAGTTCATTCAAATGGATTGTCTCCTTGTTAACATTCCAAAGCTGGAAGTTCCGTTTCCCATGACAACCAGAACATCTGTTGGGGACTCAGCAGAGACTAGCAGGACACAAATAACCACTATTTCACCCCATGAAGCTAGCCCAATGGTTAATATATTTCACATTTCTTGGCCATGTTCTGTTATAATCTCCACCCGGCACAGCCAGAAGAGGACTGGCCACCCCTCATAGCCTGGTTCCTCTCTAGGTTTATAATCTCCACCAGGCACAGCCAGAAGAGGACTGGCCACCCCTCATAGCCTGGTTCCTCTCCAGGTTTCTTCCTAGGTTCTGGCCTTTCTAGGGAGTTTTTCAGAGCCACCGTGCTTCTACACCTGCATTGCTTGCTGTTTGGGGTTTTAGGCTGGGTTTCTGTACAGCATCAACTGATGTACGAAGGGCTTTATAAATACATTTGATTTGATTTGATATTTATATTATTTAATTTCAAGGAGATTTGTATATCAGTCAGTCTCAATTCTCCACTAAAGGGAGGCGAACTTCCTGATTTGGCCTCGTTTTAGATTGGGTCATTAAAAAGTGCTAGTGACCATGACTGAATTCAAACTTGAGTTGGTTTCGGGGTGTCATTTTGGGTGATGTGTTTTCGCATGTGGAAAGAGACAAATTCCTTCCCAAATTAGATTCAGCAGGCTGGTGTGCAACCATGGAAAAGTTGGTTTAACTTTGGATTGCCTATCTCTGGGGTTAGTTAGGGACCGTCAATCAATTACACAATGCAAATGAGACAATATTTTCATGTTGCACAGCTTTTAGTTTTCTCATGCTTTCAATATTTGTATTTGAAGTTTTACAATTTATAGTTAGAATTAGGTTTTTTAAATCATTGAAATTTGGAGCTATTGGAAATTTAACATATTGACCCATGTACATTGTGTAATTTACCTGATGGTCCCTAACTAGCCACATAGAGATATCCAAAATCAAATCAAATTTACCACAGGCATTACAATCAGGTCCCGTGCAGCTGAGCTGCTTGGACAGGATTGAAATAAAGCCAACCTAATGACAACTGTTGGACAACCCAAGGACCCAACTGTTGGACAACCCAAGGACCCAACTGTTGGACAACCCAAGGACTCAACTGTTGGACAACCCAAGGACAACTGTTGGACAGCCCAAGGACAACTGTTGGACAAACCCAAGGACCCCTGTTGGACAACCCAAGGACAACTGTTGGAAGGACCCAACTGTTGGACAACCCAAGGACCCAACTGTTGGACAACCCAAGGATCCCAACTGTTGGACAACCCAAGGACCCAACTGTTGGACAAGGACCCAAGGACCCAAGGACTCTGTTGGACAAGGACAACTGTTGGACAACCAAGGACCCAACTGTTGGACAACCCAAGGACAGCTGTTGGACAACCCAAGGACAACTGTTGGACAACCCAAGGACCCAACTGTTGGACAACCCAAGGACAACTGTTGGACAACCCAAGGACCCAACTGTTGGACAACCCAAGAACAACTGTTGGACAACCCAATGACAACTGTTGGACAACCCAAGGACTCAACTGTTGGACAACCCAAGGACTGGACAACCCAAGAACAACTGTTGGACAACTGTTGGACAACCCAAGGACTCAACTGTTGGACAACCCAAGGACCCAACTGTTGGACAACCCAAGGACAACTGTTGGACAAGCCAAGGACACAACTGTTAGGACAACTGTTGGACCAAGGACAACTGTTGGACAACCCAAGGACAACTGTTGGACAACCAAGGACAACTGGACACAACTGTTGGACAACCCAAGGACACAACTGTTGGACAACCCAAGGACAACTGTTGGACAACCCAAGGACAACTGTTGGACAACCCAAGGACGCAACTGTTGGACAACCCAAGGACTCAACTGTTGGACAACCCAAGGACCCAACTGTTGGACAACCCAATGACAACTGTTGGACAACCCAAGGACAACTGTTGGACAACCCAAGGACCCAACTGTTGGACAACCTAAGGACCCAACTGTTGGACAACCCAAGGACCCAACTGTTGGACAACCCAAGGACAACTGTTGGACAACCCAAGGACTCAACTGTTGGACAACCCAGGACAACATTTGGACAACCCAATGACAACTGTTGTTGGACAACTGTTGGACAACCCAAGGACCCAACTGTTGGACAACCCAAGGACCCAACTGTTGGACAACCCAAGGACCCAACTGTTGGACAACCCAAGGACAACTGTTGGACAACCCAAGGACCCAACTGTTGGACAACCCAAGGACAACTGTTGGACAACACAAGGACCCAACTGTTGGACAACCCAAGGACAACTGTTGGACAACACAAGGACCCAACTGTTGGACTACCCAAGGACACAACTGTTGGACAACCCAAGGACCCAAGTGTTGGACAACCCAAGGACAACTGTTGGACAACCCAAGGACCCAACTGTTGGACAACCCAAGGACAACTGTTGGACAACCCAAGGACTCAACTGTTGGACAACCCAAGGACCCAACTGTTGGACAACCCAAGGACCCAACTGTTGGACAACCCAAGGACCCAACTGTTGGACAACCCAAGGACAACTGTTGGACAACCCAAGGACCCAACTGTTGGACAACCCAAGGACCCAACTGTTGGACAACCCAAGGACAACTATTGGACAACCCAAGGACAACTGTTGGACAACCCAAGGACCCAACTGTTGGACAACCCAAGGACAACTATTGGACAACCCAAGGACAACTATTGGACAACCCAAGGTTGTTGTGTATCCTTAATTCTGTTAACCTACCATTTTTCCTACTGTATCATCTCTCTGTTTTGGACGAGACTAACTTTATGAATAGAATTGTTCTATTTTACACTTTATAGTCAATTTTGGCTGTAGACTAAATATTTCTGACACATTGATGCCACATAGTTGTTCTTTAATGTTGTCTGTCAAACTCGCCCAATTAGTAGCTAATACCAAAACAAGTTCTGATCGGGGTGGGGCCACTTCCTGGTTTGTGTTGCATTGTGGGATCTGTAGTTACCTTGCTCCTGGTCGTGATGCGTTGGTAGGCGTAGTCTGGGAAGGCTTGGCGGGGAATGAAGCGTCCTGAACCCTGCTGGACGCGGAGCCCCTCCCCCTCCTCATAGACCACCCTCCCCTGGGTCACCACGACGACAGGACCCCCCGACACACCATCCCCTCAAAGATGTTATACTCCAGAGCCTGGTGGGAGGGGGAGGAGGGGGAGGGAGGGGATGGATAGAGGGAGGGCAGGGAGGGAGGGTAGGGAGGGAGGGAGGGAGGGAGGGAGGGAGGGAGGGAGGGAGGGAGGGAGGGAGGGAGGGAGGGAGGGAGGGAGGGAGGGAGGGAGGGAGGGATGGATAGAGGGAGGGGGCAGGGAGGGAGGGTAGGGAGGGAGGGAGGGAGGGAGGGAGGGAGGGAGGAGGGGGAGGGAGGGAGGGAGGGAGGGAGGGAGGGAGGGAGGGAGGGAGGGAGGGAGGGAGGGAGGGTAGTGAGGGAAGGAGAGTGTGAGGGTGTGAGAGAGAGAGGGAGAGAGGGAGGGGAGAGGGAGGAAATGAGGGATGGATAAAGGGAGGGTAGGGAGGTAGAGAGGGGGGGAGAGGGAGGGTAGAGAGGGGAGAGAGGGAGGGGGAGAGGGAGGGAGAGAGGGACAGAGGGAGAGAGAGGGAGGGAGGGTAGGGGAGGGAGGGAGATAAAGGGTAGAAAGTAGAAGAGGATTCAGTTTTATTTTGTTGTAATTTGGAGGTAAAGGTTTGATCATGTCTTGGTTTCAGTTCCTCCCTCCCTCCCCCCCTCCCCTCCCTCCTCCTCCCACCCTCCCTCCTCCCTCCACCCTCCTCTTTCCTCACCGACTGTTGCAGTTTGGAGGTGATTGTTTTGGTCCTGTCTGGGTCCCAGATAACGATGTCAGCGTCCAGAACCCACAGCGATCGTCCCTTCCCGGGGGATACAGGTTGAAGATCTTAGCAGCGTTGGTGCTGGTCACCGCCACAAACTGGTTCTCATCCATCTTACCCGTGGCCTGAGAGAAGAGAGGAAGAGGACAAGAAGAGAGAGGAGGACGAGAGAGAGAGGAGGAGGAGGAGAGAGGAAGAGGACAAGAGAGAGAGGAGGAAGAGGGAGACAGAGGAGGAGGAGAAGAAGAGAGGAAGAGGACAAGAAGAGGAGGAAGAGGAGGAGGAGGGAGAGAACAGGAGGAAGAGGAGGAGGAGGAGGAGGAGAGAGAGAAGGAAGAGGGGAGAGAAGACACACTTTTAGACCAGGGTCCAGGCACACAAACACACACACACACACACACACACACACAAACACAAACACACACACACACACACACACACACACACACACACACACACACACACACACACACACACACACACACAAACACACACACACACACACACACACACACACACACACACACACACACACACACCACAGCCTTGTCCCAGGCAGAAGCCCATCCTCTCCTCGATACCGTTGGTTCCTTCGGGGGATCCGGGTGAAGTCATCTTTCCCTATGGCCTTCTGGGACGTGCTGTAGGCACAATGGGCACTGCCAACCACCTGCAGGTCCCCGCTGTCACAAAACATCAACACAACGTTAGAACAATGTAGAACAAGGGAGAGAGAGAGAAGCGACAGAGGAAGAGCGACAGAAGACGATGGAGAGAGAGAGCGGGGGAGGAGAGATGGGGAGGATGGGAGAGAGAGAGACAGAGAGAGACGATGGAGAGAGAGAGAGAGAGCGGGGAGGAGTGATGGGGAGGATGGGAGAGAGAGGGAACAGAGACAGAGAGAGAGATGGGGAGAGATTGAGTTGGCGGGGAGAGAGAGAGGTGGAGAGAGAAAAACGGGACGGAAAGAGATAATTATCGCACATAGAGTATGTTTTAATATACCACTGTGCAGCATATCATTATAATACACATGTCAGAGAACATTAGGTAGAGAGAGAGGGGAAGAGAGGGAGAAAGATAGAGAAGAAGAGAGCGGTGAAAGGAGGTAGAGAGAGAGACAGGAAGAGGATAAACTGTGTGTTTAAAATTATACTTTTATTGTTCTCCTTTGTCTCCCTTAGAACCTAATACTACATGTCTGTTCAGCAGAACCTCAAAGAGAACCACACCATCATACTATCATGGTGACAGCTAGATCCGCCTGGAACGGAGGGAGGGAGGGAGGGAGGGAGGGAGGGAGGGAGGGAGGGAGGGAGGGAGGGAGAGGGAGGGAGGGAGGGAGGGAGGGAGAGGGAGAAAGACAGGGAGGGAGGGAGGGGAGGGAGGGAAGAAGATGTAGGGAGGAGGGAGAAAGACAAGGAAGGAAGGAAGGAAGGAAGGAAGGAAGGAAGGAAGGAAGGAAGGAAGGAAGGAAGGAAGGAAGGAAGGGAGGGAGGGGGAGAGGGAGAGGAGGAGGGAGTCCGTGTGTGTGTGTGTGTGTGTGTGTGTGTGTGTGTGTGTGTGTGTGTGTGTGTGTGTGTGTGTGTGTGTGTGTGTGTGTGTGTGTGTGCGTGCCTGTGTGTGTGTGTCCGTGTGTGTTGTCCCACCAGGCCAGCAGGTCTTGGAGTGTTCTGGGGTGGTGGGGGTCGGGGGCTGACGGCGGTGATGTCACGTGGCGGCGGCCTTGGCCCAGTTCTTGCTCCAATAGTGCGATCCGTCTGTGGCCAGGCTGGCTGTGATGGGCTCCCCAAACACAACGGAACCTGGTGGGAGGAGCCAACAACAGAACAGTGAACACACCGCAGCTGTATTCGCTAGAAAACAGAGGACAAAAAAAATGAAATGGATTTGTTCAAAAAGAAACTCCCTCCCTCCCTCTCTCTCCCTTCCTCCCTCCCCCTCTCTCTCTCCCTCCCTCCCCCTCCCTCTCCCTCCCTCCCTCCCTCCCTCCCTCTCCCTCTCTCCCTTCTCCCTCCCTCTCCCTCCCTCCCTCCCTCTCTTCCTCCCTCCCTCTCCTCTCTCCCTTCCTCCCTCCCCCTCTCTCCTTCCTCCCTCCCTCTCCCTACCTCCCTCCCTCCCTCCTCGCTCCCTCTTCTTGTCTCCCTCCCTCTTCTTGTCTCCCTCCCTCTCCCTCCCTCCTCCCTCTCCCTCTCTCCCCCCTCCCTCTCTCTCCCCCCTCCCTCCCTCTCCCCCTCCCTCCCTCCCTCTCTCTCCCTCCCTCTCCCCCTCCCTCCCTCCCTCCCTCTTCTTGTCTCCCTCCCTCTCTCCCTCTCCTCCTCCCTCCCTCCCTCCCTCCCTTGTCTCCCTCCCTCCCTCTCTCTCCCTCTCCCTCCCTCCCTTCCTCTTCTTGTCTCCCTCCCTCCTCTTCTTGTCTCCCTCCCTCCCTCTTCTTGTCTCCCTCCCTCGCTGTCTTTCTCCTCCCTCCTTCTGTTGCCAAAGAGTTTCAGTTGCAAAACATTTTGCTAAAGCTGAGATTGACTTTGAATCTGGCCTGAGTGGCAAGCAAGCAAGCAAGCAAGCAAGCAAGCAAACAAGCAAGCAGGCAGGCAGGCAGACAGACAGACAGACAGACAGACAGACAGACAGACAGACAGACAGACAGACAGACAGACAAACAGACCTCTCCTCCTGGCCTGAGTAATGTTGTCGGCAGCAGTCTTGCTCATCACCTTGGTGATGTAGACGGGACAGTTGACTCTGTTGCCGATGGTGATGGCACGGAACACTGCCTCCGACTCCAGCTGTACCGCAACACAACACACGTTAAGAGATGGACACACACACACGTATGAACACACACACACACACACACACACACACACACACACACACACACACATATGAACACACACACACACACATATATGAACACACACACACACATATATGAACACACACACATAAGAACACATACAGTCACACTCAAATCACCTCTTCAGGGTGACTCAGGGGGTGTCCCTCAGGTCCAGTGATTCCCAGGCTGAGGACCTTATGCTGTTCCTGGAACAGAATAAAGATCATCACCATCATCATCATCACCACCATCATCATCACTACTAACACCATCATCATCATCACCATCATCATCATCACCATCATCATCATCACCATCATCATCACTACTAACACCATCATCATCATCATCATCACCACCATCATCATCATCATCATCACCACCATCATCATCATCATCATCATCACCATCATCATCATCATCATCATCATCATCACTACTAACACCATCATCACCATCACCATCATCATCATCATCACCATCATCATCATCATCATCACCATCACCACCATTTTCACCATCATCATCACCACTATCATCATCATCATCATTGGACTGGGTTATTGGGGTTATAATGGGATTATGACTGGGTTATAATAGTTATGACTGTGGGGTTATAATGGGATTATGACTGGGTTATAATGGGGTTATGACTGTAGGACTGGGTTATAATGGGGTTATGACTGGGTTATAATGGGGTTATGATGACTCAGGTTATAATGGGGTTATGACTGGGTTATAATGGGGTTATGATGACTGGGTTATAATGGGAGGTTATGACTGGGTTATAATGGGGTTATGACTGGGTTATAATGGGGTTATGACTGGGTTATAATGGGGTTATGACTGTAGGACTGGGTTATAATGGGGTTATGACTGGGTTATAATGGGGTTATGATAGGACTGGGTTATAATGGGGTTATGACTGGGTTATAATGGGGTTATGACTGTAGGACTGGATTATAATGGGGTTATGACTGGGTTATAATGGGGGGTTATGGCTGTAGGACTGGGTTATAATGGGGTTATGACTGGGTTATAATGGGGTTATGACTGTAGGACTGGAGTTATAATGGGAGTTATGACTGGGTTATAATGGGGTTATGGGATATAATGGGGTTATGAGGACTGGAGTTATAATGGGGTTATGACTGGTTATAATGGGGTTATGACTGTAGGACTGGGTTATAATGGGGTTATGACTGGGTTATAATGGGGTTGTGACTGGGATATGTGGGGTTATAATGTTATGACTGGGTTATAATGGGGTTATGACTGGGTTATAATGGGGTTATGACTGTAGGACTGGGTTATAATGGGGTTATGACTGGGATATAATGGGGTTATGATGACTGGGTTATAATGGGGTTATGACTAGGACTGGTTATAATGGGATTATGACTGGGTTATAATGGGGTTATGACTGTAGGACTGGGTTATAATGGGGTTATGACTGGGTTAGAATGGGGTTATGACTGTAGGACTGTGTTATAATGGGATTATGACTGGGTTATAATGGGGTTATGACTGTAGGACTGGGTTATAATGGGGTTATGACTGGGTTATAATGGGGTTATGACTGGGTTAGAATGGGGTTATGACTGTAGGACTGGGTTATAATGGGATTATGACTGGGTTATAATGGGGTTATGACTGGGTTATAATGGGGTTATGACTGTAGGACTGGGTTATAATGGGGTTATGACTCGGGTTATAATGGGGTTATGACTGGGTTATAATGGGGGTTATGACTGGGTTATAATGGGGTTATGACTGGGTTATAATGGGTTATGACTGGGTTATAATGGGGTTATGACTGGGTTATAATGGGGTTATGACTGGGTTATAATGGGGTTATGACTGGGTTATAATGGGGTTATGACTGTAGGACTGGGTTATAATGGGGTTATGACTGGGTTATAATGGGGTTATGACTGTAGGACTGGGTTATAATGGGGTTATGACTGGGTTATAATGGGGTTATGACTGGGACTGGGTTATAATGGGGTTATGACTGGGTTATAATGGGGTTATGACTGGGTTATAATGGGGTTATGACTGGGTTATAATGGGGTTATGACTGGGTTATAATGGGGTTATGACTGGGTTATAATGGGGTTATGACTTAGGACTGGGTTATAATGGGGTTATGACTGGGTTATAATGGGGTTATGACTGGGTTATAATGGGGTTATGACTGGGTTATAATGGGGTTATGACTGGGTTATAATGGGGTTATGACTGGGTTATAATGGGGGTTATGACTGGGTTATAATGGGGTTATGACTGGGTTATAATGGGGTTATGACTGGGTTATAATGGGGTTATGACTGTAGGACTGGGTTATAATGGGGTTATGACTGGGTTATAATGGGGTTATGACTGGGTTATAATGGGGTTATGACTGGGTTATAATGGGGTTATGACTGTAGGACTGGGTTATAATGGGGTTATGACTGGGTTATAATGGGGTTATGACTGTAGGACTGGGTTATAATGGGGTTATGACTGGGTTATAATGGGGTTATGACTGTAGGACTGGGTTATAATGGGGTTATGACTGGGTTATAATGGGGTTATGACTGGGTTATAATGGGGTTATGACTGTAGGACTGGGTTATAATGGGGTTATGACTGGGTTATAATGGGGTTATGACTGTAGGACTGGGTTATAATGGGGTTATGACTGGGTTATAATGGGGTTATGACTGGGTTATAATGGGGTTATGACTGGGTTATAATGGGGTTATGACTGGGTTATAATGGGGTTATGACTGTAGGACTGGGTTATAATGGGGTTATGACTGGGTTATAATGGGGTTATGACTGGGTTATAATGGGGTTATGACTGGGTTATAATGGGGTTATGACTGTAGGACTGGGTTATAATGGGGTTATGACTGGGTTATAATGGGGTTATGACTGTAGGACTGGGTTATAATGGGGTTATGACTGGGTTATAATGGGGTTATGACTGGGTTATAATGGGGTTATGACTGTAGGACTGGGTTATAATGGGGTTATGACTGGGTTATAATGGGGTTATGACTGGGTTATAATGGGGTTATGACTGGGTTATAATGGGGTTATGACTGGGTTATAATGGGGTTATGACTGGGTTATAATGGGGTTATGACTGGGTTATAATGGGGTTATGACTGTAGGACTGGGTTATAATGGGGTTATGACTGGGTTATAATGGGGTTATGACTGGGTTATAATGGGGTTATGACTGGGATATAATGGGGTTATGACTGTAGGACTGGGTTATAATGGGGTTATGACTGGGTTATAATGGGGTTATGACTGTAGGACTGGGTTTTAATGGGGTTATGACTGGGTTATAATGGGGTTATGGCTGTAGGACTGGGTTATAATGGGGTTATGACTGTAGGACTGGGTTATAATGGGGTTATGACTGGGTTATAATGGGGTTATGACTGGGTTATAATGGGACTATGACTGGGCTATAATGGGGTTATGACTGGGTTGTAATGGTTGGTCATGACTGGGTTATAATGGGGTTATGACTGGGTTATAATGGGGTTATGACTGGGTTATAATGGGGTTATGACTGTAGGACTGGATACCTGAGCAACGAGGTCTCCGTTCTCAGCATGCAACATCACCACAGCCCCCAACTCCTTCAGGAAGGAGAATACCTCATACAACTATTAGAGGAGAGAGAGAGAGAGAGAGAGAGAGAGAGAGAGAGAGAGAGAGAGAGAGAGAGAGGGAGAGAGAGAGAGATAGAAGATGAAGGGGAGAGGAGAGCAAATAGAGTGAGAGGGGGGAGAATGGAGAGAGGCAGGGAGCGGAGGAGAGAGAGAAGAAGGAGAGAGAGAGAAGAGAGCAGAAGACAGAAAGGTAGAGAGAGAATAGGGATGGAAAGAGATAATGATGATTACTGCACATAGAGTATAAATATTTCCATTTACCATTGTGCAGCATATCATTATAATACACATGTCAATATGATGTTAAACCAACCTGAGAGTCAGTCATCTGAAACGAATCCTTATAGGACATATACACCTGGAATGAGTTGATCCCTGAGAGAGAGAGAGAGAGGGAGGGGGGATGGAGGATGGAGGGGTGGAGAGAGAGAGAGAGGAGAGAGAGAGAGAGAGAGAGAGAGAGAGCGAGAGAGAGAGGGGATGGAGGGATGGAGAGAGAGAGAGATAGAGATGGATGGAGGGAGAGAGAGAGAGAGAGAGAGTGAGAGAGAGAGAGAGAGAGAGAGACAGGGATGGAGGGAGAGAGAGAGAGAGAGAGAGACAGAGCGAGAGAGCGAGAGAGAGAGAGAGAGGGGGGGATGGAGTTATGGGGAGAGAGGAGTGTGTGTGAGATAGATAGATAGATAGATAGATAGATAGATAGATAGATAGATAGATAGATAGATAGATAGATAGATAGATTCTGTCAGACCTGGGCCCTGACAGTAAATCTCAGTAAGACCAAAATAATGGTGTTTCCAAAACAGGTCCAGTCTGCCAGGATCACAAATACAAATTCCATCTAGACAGTGTTGCCTAGAGAACACAAACAACTATACATACCCACCAACTAACCAAATAGGCGACCAGTAAACCAATCAACTGCTGAATCAATCGATCAGGCGATCAATACCTTTCTCCTGCACCAGAACCTCCAGCTCATCCTTGACCCCCGGGTGCCAGTGCGGCAGGTCGACGTGCAGCGAGTAGTCACAGCAACACTTCCTGTCAGCTGACTCCTGCCAGCGCTCAAACGCTTCCAGCAGGCTGTCACCCGGCTGAGGAGTCACATAGGTCAACTGGGGAGAGGGTCAGGGGTCAGATGTTAAAGGTTAGAGTTTCAACTTTATCCCAGAGGGCAGCAGGGGCGCTCATTAGACATAAATATAATGTGGGAATGTGTGTGTGTGGCGTGTGTTTGTGTGTGTATTAGTGTGTGTGTTTGATTATAAGCGTGTGTGTACATGTGTATGTGCGTGTGTACGTGCGCGCGTGTGTGTGTGTGTGTGTGTGTGTGTGTGTGTGTGTGTGTGTGTGTGTGTGTGTGTGTGTGTGTGTGTGTGTGTGTGTGTGTGTGTGTCCACTCACTGATCATGGTGGTGCCCCCGGCCGCGCGGCTCTGCAGCAATACGTGTAAACTGAACGGGCA
>NW_027010415.1:0-32029 GCF_036934945.1 Oncorhynchus masou masou
CCTCTCTCCACCTCTCTCCACCACTCTCCTCCTCTCTCATTACATTTACATTTAAGTCATTTAGCAGACGCTCTTATCCAGAGCGACTTACAAATTGGTGAATTCACCTTCTGACATCCAGTGGAACAGCCACTTTACAATAGTGCATCTAAGTCATTAAGGGGGGGGGGGGGGGTGAGGATTACTTATCCTATCCTAGGTATTCCTTGAAGAGGTGGGGTTTCAGGTGTCTCCGGAAGGTGGTGATTGACTCCGCTGTCCTGGCGTCGTGAGGGAGTTTGTTCCACCATTGGGGGGCCAGAGCAGCGAACAGTTTTGACTGGGCTGAGCGGGAACTGTACTTCCTCAATGGTAGGGAGGCGAGCAGGCCAGAGGTGGATGAACGCAGTGCCCTTGCTTGGGTGTAGGGCCTGATCAGAGCCTGGAGGTACTGCGGTGCCGTTCCCCTCACAGCCCGTAGGCAAGCACCATGGTCTTGTAGCGGATGCGAGCTTCAACTGGAAGCCAGTGGAGAGAGCGGAGGAGCGGGGTGACGGAGAGAACTTGGGAAGGTTGAACACCAGACGGGCTGCGGCGTTCTGGATGAGTTGTAGGGGTTTAATGGCACAGGCAGGGAGCCCAGCCAACAGCGAGTGCAGTAATCCAGACGGGAGATGACAAGTGCCTGGATTAGGACCTGCGCCGCTTCCTGTGTGAGGCAGGGTCGTACTCTGCGGATGTTGTAGAGCATGAACCTACAGGAACGGGCCACCGCCATAATGTTGGTTGAGAACGACAGGGTGTTGTCCAGGATCACGCCAAGGTTCTTAGCGCTCTGGGAGGAGGACACAATGGAGTTGTCAACCGTGATGGCGAGATCATGGAACGGGCAGTCCTTCCCCGGGAGGAAGAGCAGCTCCGTCTTGCCGAGGTTCAGCTTGAGGTGGTGATCCGTCATCCACACTGATATGTCTGCCAGACATGCAGAGATGCGATTCGCCACCTGGTCATCAGAAGGGGGAAAGGAGAAGATTAATTGTGTGTCGTCTGCATAGCAATGATAGGAGAGACCATGTGAGGTTATGACAGAGCCAAGTGACTTGGTGTATAGCGAGAATAGGAGAGGGCCTAGAACAGAGCCCTGGGGACACCAGTGGTGAGAGCGCGTGGCGAGGAGACAGATTCTCGCCACGCCACCTGGTAGGAGCGACCTGTCAGGTAGGACGCAATCCAAGCGTGGGCCGCGCCGGAGATGCCCAACTCGGAGAGGGTGGAGAGGAGGATCTGATGGTTCACAGTATCGAAGGCAGCCGATAGGTCTAGAAGGATGAGAGCAGAGGAGAGAGAGTTAGCTTTAGCAGTGCGGAGCGCCTCCGTGATGCAGAGAAGAGCAGTCTCAGTTGAATGACTAGTCTTGAAACCTGACTGATTTGGATCAAGAAGGTCATTCTGAGAGAGATAGAGGGAGAGCTGGCCAAGGACGGCACGTTCAAGAGTTTTGGAGAGAAAAGAAAGAAGGGATACTGGTCTGTAGTTGTTGATATCGGAGGGATCGAGTGTAGGTTTCTTCAGAAGGGGTGCAACTCTCGCTCTCTTGAAGACGGAAGGGACGTAGCCAGCGGTCAGGGATGAGTTGATGAAATTCGAGAGTTGATTTAAAACCTGTTCAACCTTTTAACATGGTTGGTGTCTTCACGGATTTGTCCAAAATCATGTGATATAAAGTGATTTATTTTCTGTCCTTTGCACTTATGGCAGTGTAAGTGTCACACCCTGACCATAGTTTATTTGTATGTTTCTATGTTTTGGTTGGTCAGGGTGTGATCTGAGTGGGCATTCTATGTTGGATGTCTTGTTTGTCTATTTCTATGTCTGGCCTGAAATGGTTCTCAATCAGAGGCAGGTGTTAGTCATTGTCTCTGATTGGGAACCATATTTAGGTAGCCTGGGTTTCACTGTGTGTTTGTGGGTGATTGTTCCTGTCTCTGTGTTTTGCACCAGATAGGGCTGTTTTCGGACGTTTGTTATTTTGTTAGTTTAATCGTGTATAGTTTCCTTATTAAATAAAATTAATCCCAACTACACTGCATTTTGGTCCGCTCCTCCTTCCCATAATGAAAGTCGCGACAGTAAGTTTGTCACGCCCTGACCTTAGAGAGCCGTTTTATTTCTCTATTTGGTTAGGGTGTGATTAGGGTGGGCATTCTGTTTCCTATTTCCTTGTTTTGTTTTTGGCCGTGTGTGGTTCCCAATCCGAGGCAGCTGTCTATCGTTGTCTCTGATTGGGAATCATACTTAGGTAACCCTTTTTCCCACCTGTGTTTTGTGGGTAGTTATTTTCTGTTTATCTGACAGAATTGTTTGTTTTGTTAATTTGTTCGAGTGTTTCTTTGATCAATAAAATCATGAACACTTACCACGCTGCGCTTTGGTCCACTCCTTCTGACGACAGGCATTACAAAGTTGTATAAATTAAGCGTTAATCCCTGTAAGAATCCCAGATGTATGGAGATCTCAGGAATGCAGTGTAACTATGTAACATTTGGTGTCTCCTGTTACGGGGTGAAAACAGTTTTCCTCGGCACACCACCAGCACAGGTTTCATACATTCACATATAACGATTAAATAGTCACTTACGCTTTGAAAATCTTCCACTGATTTGTCATCCAAAGGATCCTAGCTATAACATGTAGTGTCGTTTGGTTAGATAAAATCCTTCTTTATATCCCAAAAGACCGAAAGTAATCCTTAGCCTTTTTTCCACAGCTTTCAGAAGTAGCTTGGGGTCATCGTCCATTTAGACCCATTTGCGACCAAGCTCTAACTTCCTGACTGATGTCTTGATGTTACTTCAATATATCTACATAATTTCCCTTCCTCATGAAGCCATCTATTTGGTGAAGTGCACCAGTCCCTCCTGCAGCAAAGCACCCCCACAACATGATGCTGCCACCCCCTGCTTCACGGTTGGGATGGTGTTCTTCAGCTAGCAAGCCTCCCCTTTCTCCGCCAAACATAACGATGGTGATTATGGCCATACAGTCCTATTTATGTTTCATCAGACCAGAGGACATTTCTCCAAAAAGTACGATCAATTGCAAACCGTAGTTTGGCTTTTTTATGGCGGTTTTGGAGCAGTGGCATCTTCCTTGCTGAGCGGCCTTTCAGGTTTTGTCAATATAGGACTTGTTTTACTGTGGATATAGATACATTTGCACCTGTTTCCTCCAGCATCTTCACAAGGTCCTTTGCTGTTGTTCTGGGAATGATTTGCACTTTTTGCACCAAAGTACATTCATCTCTAGGAGACAGAACGCGTCTCCTTCCTGAGCTGCATGACGGCTGTGTGGTCCCATGGTGTTTATACTTGTGTACTATTGTTTGTACAGATGAACGTGGTACCTTCAAGCATTTGGAAATTTCTCCCAAGGATGAACCAGACTTGTGGAGGTCTACAATTTTTCTGAAGTCTTGGCTGATTTCTTTTGCATTTCCCATGATGTCAAGCAAAGAGGCTGAAGGTAGGACTTGAAATACATCAACAGCTACACCTCCAATTTACTCAAATTATGTCAATTAGCCTATCAGAAGCTTCTAAATGATGTCAAACAAAGAGGCACTAAGTTTGAAGGTCGGCCTTGAAATACACCTCCAATGAACTCAAATGATGTCATTAAGCCTATCAGAATCTTCTAAAGCCATGACGTCACAGTCAACTTAGTGTATGTAAACGTCTGACCCACTGGAATTGTGATACTGTGAATTATAAGTGAAATATTGTCTGTAAACAATTGTTGGAAAAATTCATTCAATTCATAAGTCTCATGACTGCCCATTACTGCTTATCACTTATTAACCATAATTTATTCACATTATATTACTTTAATAAAATGTTTGTTTTATTTGTTGACTTTATTATTTAATTCCAAGTCCTCATGTCTACGTGATGCTGCCTATGCTGTCTGTCAAAATCACTACTTTAGCAGTTTTTCAAAGTAAATAAGGCATATGTTTATGACTGCTGAATTCCAACTATCAATCACTTAGATCATGTATTTTCAGGGAGAGAAACCTCGGGAAGCAACTGCTTTCCATCCCTCTAGATTGCAGTTTCTCTTCTCTCAACGTCTGCTCCGCACAGACTGGACAAAGTTTAGCGGGTGCGCAATGGATTATGGTCATTGTAGTTAATTACCATGTTTTCTGCGCTAAACTATGTAGAAAATTGGCCTGTTGGAAACTACAACTCCCTACTACATTGCACAGTTCAGGTTTGATCTGATTTATATCTACAGAAATTGAACATCAAGCTCCACATTAAGAACAAAAACAAAAATGGAATTCAAATCATTGAACCAAAGTTGGTCAATTAGTAAAAATAACTGAAATGTTGGTTAATGCTCAGCAGTACTGACAACACTTTAGCTAGTTAGTAGATTGGTAGATAAATAAATATTTCTTGTATTACTTAGCCTAGATAATTGTTTGTACAGTAGGCCCAATTTGGTGTCAATTTTAGACCTTTTGCAAGGTGTTTTTTAAGGATGTCTGACCATGTGGAGAAATGCAGCTATAGTGAAGGATAACATACTGATTTGGTCAGGGCCAGCATGAGGAATACAGTTTATATATATTTATATATATTATATTTATTTTGATGGTGAGTGTAGATATTATGTTAGATTTGAGCGTCTTAACAATACAATTTGTTTTATGGTTTCTAAATAGCTGTCAACATTCTACAAGTAAAGAGATGGAAATAAATTAATGCAAAATCACAAAATCTTCTATGGTTGAAAAAAAAGGGTTTGGATGAAGATAGTAGTTACCTCACCACATTACCCCCAGTGGTAAGATACCGGTGGTCAAGGTTACCTTTTGTAGTGAAACCAGCTGCAGAGGAATATCTGCGAAGGCAACATGATGCACTTCAGGGACTGCCAGGAATAAGCGTCATAGCTGATGACATCACGGCTGTGGTGCAACAATGGAAGAAGCAGGGCAGGACCATGACCACAACCTGACGGAGATGATGGAGATGAATCTAAAACTGTATGAAGACTAACGTTAAGCTCAGGCTCAAAAGTGTGAGGGTGGTGTCATCACACACACCACACTCCTACAGATTGTATCTCTCACCCCACCAGAGGGGGATAGTTTTGAGAGGTATGGCGGCCGGGGGGGGGGGTTTCTGGCACCTCACACCCATTGTAAATCTAGAGGCAGCAGACAAAATGCCTTTGTCCTCTCACTGTGGAGGAATGTATGATGGGCCTATGGAGAACCTACCTCAGAACAATAACATGCAATAAATTGACTTTGGGAGAATATGTTTAATCAGCCAAAATGGTGGTAATGACGATAGATGGAATATGAAAATTAATGTCGGTTTTGTTATGTTAGTGAAAGTTAATTGACAACATTATGACGAAAACGTTCCAACTTGAAGAGTTTTCACAATATGTACCTGCTGTTCGCAATCTGTACGTTGTGTGGAAAATGTCCAGATCAACGAGAATATTTTTGTAAAATGTGAAGTTAGTTGTCTAAATTGGATCTGAGTAAAATCCAGACCTCCAGTCTCGTAATGGTGGAAACTCCCATTTCTGACCTAAGGGTATAAAACATGTGAGTTAAGAATTAACATCATAACGAAGTGACCACAAGCTGCAGCCAAGGTCCAATTAGTTGTAAACCCAAAACGCAACACGAGGATGAATAAGACAAAGGAAGCTTTTAACAATCTATGCTACGGATGAGTAGCTGTGTCTAAGAGGGTGAGTTCAAGCAGAATCACCCGATTATTCTCTCCAAGGAATCGTGTGTCTGTTTTCATTCCCACGCTGGAACCACCTATATGGCTGATTAGCCATCCTCAGAAGACCCCTCTTTTAGGTGAGGAAACAGACCACTAAGAGAGAGGACGCTGATATTGTGTGGACAATCAGAGAGTTACACCCGGTAACAACAGAAGTGTTGCCATCAGAGGAGAAGTCAGAACTTGGAGAGACCCCATTGGAGACCTTCGACATGTAATTACATCATTATATTCTGAACCCATAGGAGCTGCAGTTCGGGGCAAGGTTAGGGTTAAACTAAGCATAGTTTACAAATGTACCCCCAGTGTGCTTTTCTCTCATGCTTCTCTCTCTCTCTCTTTTGTGTAACACTTGTCATATTGTGTTGGTCCGCTATGGACCTGTTGTCATCGTACTAAGTTCTAATCAATAGCCCAGACAGTGTGTATCTTATATTATCATTGTAGCTTGTTAGTAAATAAACAATCAACTCAATTGGTGTGGTACAGACTTATTTAGTGAGACTCTTATGCAACCTACAAAATTTAGACTGTAGAGGAAATTAATTCATTAGCAACTGTTGTAAAATTGATATTCTGATATTCTTTGAGATAATTTAGGAAATAGAAACTCAACAAAGCCCAAACTCTCCCATGGTGCCCCAGGTTAACGAGTAAATAATTACCAGATTCATTTAATCACGTAATTATAAACAGTTAATCATTTGATGAACAGCAGTGGTAGTAACAGAAACTCTGCGTCCGATGATTCTCTCTCGTACACATGCAGGGCACTCAGTGGTCGAAGCCAGTCTCAGGAAAGCCAGAGACTCAGTATTCTGGACCAACATACACCCAAGAAATGAAACATTTTGTGACCGTGTGCAGCATATGTAACGCTAATCGACCTAAGCAGCAAAAGGAAACACTGCAGCCATTTGACATACTTCCATGTCCTTAGTCTAAAGTGGGATCTGTTCACGGTAAATTAACTTTCCTTTTCTCATTATAGTGGATTACTATTCAGAATTTTTGGGAGAAAATGATTGACACAACAGCGGCTTTCATCATCAACTGTTGTAAGCAGCAGTTTAGCAGATATACCTGACATTGGTGTAGTTACATATAATGGGCCCAAGTTCAAGAGTCAAGACTTTGCTATGTTTGCAAAAGCCTGGGAGTTCCATCAAGTGACCCCCTCACCCTCACACATTCAGAGTAATGGTAGGGCTGAGTCAGCAGTGAAAATAGCAAAGACTCTCATCACAAAGGCTATACAGGAAGGCACAGATGTGTGGCAAGCCATTTTTGGCATGGAGAAATACTCCCATAGTCCTTTACAGCGCTTAATGTCTAGATGCACTCGCTGTCTGTTGCCAACAACTCCTATGCTCCTTGCACCAAAAGATCATTAGGGATGTTCAGACACACAAACACGCACGTCAGGACAGGTCAAAACATTACTATGACCAATATGCAAAAAAAACACTTCCTGTTATAAAACAAGGCCAAGGTGTCAGAGTGCTCTTTTGGTGACCAGGGATGCCACATGGAGTCTATGCACATGCATAGGGCATATCAGCAGAAGGTCAATTGGAGGTAAAGGGACAAAAGTGTGGAAGGAACATAGGCCCAGTTCAGGAGAACATAGAGCACATGAGGGACACCTGGAAATATCCTCTGGATGGTGTGGGCAGGACACATAATCAAATTAGTCACATTAATTTAAGTTACCTTTATTTAACTAGGCAAGTCAGTTAAGAACAAATTCTTATTTTCAATGACAGCCTAGGAACAGAGGGTTAACTGCCTTGTTCAGGGGCAGAATGACAGATTTGTACCTTGTCAGCTCGGGGGTTTGAACTTGCAACCTTACAGTTACTAGTCCAACGCTCTAACCACTAGGCTACCTGTCGCCTCTACACTCTAACCACTAGGCTACCTGCCGTCCCTACTCTCTAACCACGAGGCTTCATGCCGTCCCTACACTCTAACCACTAGGCTACCTGCCATCGCTACTCTCTAACCACTAGGCTACCTGCCGTACCTACACTCTAACCACTATGCTACCTTCCGTCCCTACTCTCTAACCACTAGGCTACCTGCCGTCCCTACACTTGAACCACTAGGCTACCTGCTGTACCTACACTCTAACCACTAGGCTACCTGCCGTCCCTACTCTCTAATCACTAGGCTACCTGCCGTCCCTACACTTTAACCACTAGGCTACCTGCCGTACCTACACTCTAACCACTAGGCTACCTGCCGTCCCTACTCTCTAACCACTAGGCTACCTGCCGTCCCTACTCTCTAACCACTAGGCTACCTGCCGTCCTTACACTCTAACCACAAGGCTACCTGCCGTCCCTACTCTCTAACCACTAGGCTACCTGCCGTCCCTACTCTCTAACCACTAGGCTACCTGCCGTCCCTACTCTATAACCACAAGGCTACCTGCCGTCCCTACTCTCTAACCACAAGGCTACCTGCCGTCCCTACTCTCTAACCACAAGGCTACCTGCCGTCCCTACTCTCTAACCACAAGGCTACCTGCCGTCCCTACACTCTAACCACTAGGCTACCTGCCGTACCTACACCTTAACCACTAGGCTACCTGCCGTACCTACACTCTAACCACTAGGCTACCTAACGTACCTACACCTTAACCACTATGCTACCTGCCGTACCTACACTCTAACCACTAGGCTACCTGCCGTCCCTACTCTCTAACCACTAGGCTACCTGCCGTCCTTACACTCTAACCACAAGGCTACCTGCCGTCCCTACTCTCTAACCACTAGGCTACCTGCCGTCCCTACTCTCTAACCACTAGGCTACCTGCCGTCCCTACTCTATAACCACAAGGCTACCTGCCGTCCCTACTCTCTAACCACAAGGCTACCTGCCGTCCCTACTCTCTAACCACAAGGCTACCTGCCGTCCCTACTCTCTAACCACAAGGCTACCTGCCGTCCCTACACTCTAACCACTAGGCTACCTGCCGTACCTACACTCTAACCACTATGCTACCTGCCGTACCTACACCTTAACCACTATGCTACCTGCCGTACCTACACTCTAACCACTAGGCTACCTGCCGTACCTACACTCTAACCACTAGGCTACCTGCCGTACCTACATTTACATTACATTTAAGTCATTTAGCTACACTCTAACCACTAGGCTACCTGCCGTACCTACACTCTAACCACTAGGCTACCTGCCGTACCTACACTCTAACCACTAGGCTACCTGCCGTACCTACTCTCTAACCACTAGGCTACCTGCCGTCCCTACTCTCTAACCACTAGGCTACCTGCCGTACCTACACTCCTTGGCCCTCCTTGGTTGGGGACAGATCTAGGCTGTAGGCCCTCCTTGGTTGGGGACAGATCTAGGCTGTAGGTCCTCCTTGGTTGGGGACAGATCTAGGCTGTAGGTCCTCCTTGGTTGGGGACAGATCTAGGCTGTAGGCCCTCCTTGGTTGGGGACAGATCTAGGCTGTAGGCCCTCCTTGTTTGGGGACAGATCTAGGCTGTAGGTCCTCCTTGGTTGGGGACAGATCTAGGCTGTAGGCCCTCCTTGGTTGGGGACAGATCTAGGCTGTAGGCCCTCCTTGGTTGGGGACAGATCTAGGCTGTAGGTCCTCCTTGGTTGGGGACAGATCTAGGCTGTAGGCCCTCCTTGGTTGGGGACAGATCTAGGCTGTAGGTCCTCCTTGGTTGGGGACAGATCTAGGCTGTAGGCCCTCCTTGGTTGGGGACAGATCTAGGCTGTAGGCCCTCCTTGGTTGGGGACAGATCTAGGCTGTAGGCCCTCCTTGTTTGGGGACAGATCTAGGCTGTAGGTCCTCCTTGGTTGGGGACAGATCTAGGCTGTAGGCCCTCCTTGGTTGGGGACAGATCTAGGCTGTAGGCCCTCCTTGGTTGGGGACAGATCTAGGCTGTAGGCCCTCCTTGGTTGGGGACAGATCTAGGCTGTAGGCCCTCCTTGGTTGGGGACAGATCTAGGCTGTAGGTCCTCCTTGGTTGGGGACAGATCTAGGCTGTAGGCCCTCCTTGGTTGGGGACAGATGTAGGCTGTAGGCCCTCCTTGGTTGGGGACAGATCTAGGCTGTAGGTCCTCCTTGGTTGGGGACAGATCTAGGCTGTAGGCCCTCCTTGGTTGGGGACAGATCTAGGCTGTAGGCCCTCCTTGGTTGGGGACAGATCTAGGCTGTAGGTCCTCCTTGGTTGGGGACAGATCTAGGCTGTAGGCCCTCCTTGGTTGGGGACAGATCTAGGCTGTAGGTCCTCCTTGGTTGGGGACAGATCTAGGCTGTAGGCCCTCCTTGGTTGGGGACAGATCTAGGCTGTAGGCCCTCCTTGGTTGGGGACAGATCTAGGCTGTAGGCCCTCCTTGGTTGGGGACAGATCTAGGCTGTAGGCCCTCCTTGGTTGGGGACAGATCTAGGCTGTAGGCCCTCCTTGGTTGGGGACAGATCTAGGCTGTAGGTCCTCCTTGGTTGGGGACAGATCTAGGCTGTAGGCCCTCCTTGGTTGGGGACAGATCTAGGCTGTAGGTCCTCCTCTCTGGACAGATCTAGGCTGTAGGCCCTCCTCTCTGGACAGATCTAGGCTGTAGGCCCTCCTTGGTTGGGGACAGATCTAGGCTGTAGGTCCTCCTCTCTGGACAGATCTAGGCTGTAGGCCCTCCTCTCTGGACAGATCTAGGCTGTAGGCCCTCCTTGGTTGGGGACAGATCTAGGCTGTAGGTCCTCCTTGGTTGGGGACAGATCTAGGCTGTAGGCCCTCCTTGGTTGGGGACAGATCTAGGCTGTAGGCCCTCCTTGGTTGGGGACAGATCTAGGCTGTATGCCCTCCTTGGTTGGGGACAGATCTAGGCTGTAGGTCCTCCTTGGTTGGGGACAGATCTAGGCTGTAGGCCCTCCTTGGTTGGGGACAGATCTAGGCTGTAGGTCCTCCTCTCTGGACAGATCTAGGCTGTAGGCCCTCCTTGGTTGGGGACAGATCTAGGCTGTAGGCCCTCATTTGTTGGGGACAGATCTAGGCTGTAGGTCCTCCTCTCTGGACAGATCTAGGCTGTAGGCCCTCCTTGGTTGGGGACAGATCTAGGCTGTAGGCCCTCATTGGTTGGGGACAGATCTAGGCTGTAGGTCCTCCTTGGTTGGGGACAGATCTAGGCTGTAGGCCCTCCTTGGTTGGGGACAGATCTAGGCTGTAGGCCCTCCTTGGTTGGGGACAGATCTAGGCTGTAGGCCCTCCTTGGTTGGGGACAGATCTAGGCTGTAGGTCCTCCTTGGTTGGGGACAGATCTAGGCTGTAGGCCCTCCTTGGTTGGGGACAGATCTAGGCTGTAGGTCCTCCTCTCTGGACAGATCTAGGCTGTAGGCCCTCCTCTCTGGACAGATCTAGGCTGTAGGCCCTCCTTGGTTGGGGACAGATCTAGGCTGTAGGCCCTCCTTGGTTGGGGACAGATCTAGGCTGTAGGCCCTCCTTGGTTGGGGACAGATCTAGGCTGTAGGTCCTCCTTGGTTGGGGACAGATCTAGGCTGTAGGCCCTCCTTGGTTGGGGACAGATCTAGGCTGTAGGCCCTCCTTGGTTGGGGACAGATCTAGGCTGTAGGTCCTCCTTGGTTGGGGACAGATCTAGGCTGTAGGCCCTCCTTGGTTGGGGACAGATCTAGGCTGTAGGTCCTCCTTGGTTGGGGACAGATCTAGGCTGTAGGCCCTCCTTGGTTGGGGACAGATCTAGGCTGTAGGCCCTCCTTGGTTGGGGACAGATCTAGGCTGTAGGCCCTCCTTGGTTGGGGACAGATCTAGGCTGTAGGCCCTCCTTGGTTGGGGACAGATCTAGGCTGTAGGCCCTCCTTGGTTGGGGACAGATCTAGGCTGTAGGTCCTCCTTGGTTGGGGACAGATCTAGGCTGTAGGCCCTCCTTGGTTGGGGACAGATCTAGGCTGTAGGTCCTCCTCTCTGGACAGATCTAGGCTGTAGGCCCTCCTCTCTGGACAGATCTAGGCTGTAGGCCCTCCTTGGTTGGGGACAGATCTAGGCTGTAGGTCCTCCTCTCTGGACAGATCTAGGCTGTAGGCCCTCCTCTCTGGACAGATCTAGGCTGTAGGCCCTCCTTGGTTGGGGACAGATCTAGGCTGTAGGTCCTCCTTGGTTGGGGACAGATCTAGGCTGTAGGCCCTCCTTGGTTGGGGACAGATCTAGGCTGTAGGCCCTCCTTGGTTGGGGACAGATCTAGGCTGTAGGCCCTCCTTGGTTGGGGACAGATCTAGGCTGTAGGTCCTCCTTGGTTGGGGACAGATCTAGGCTGTAGGCCCTCCTTGGTTGGGGACAGATCTAGGCTGTAGGTCCTCCTCTCTGGACAGATCTAGGCTGTAGGCCCTCCTTGGTTGGGGACAGATCTGGGCTGTAGGCCCTCATTGGTTGGGGACAGATCTAGGCTGTAGGTCCTCCTCTCTGGACAGATCTAGGCTGTAGGCCCTCCTTGGTTGGGGACAGATCTAGGCTGTAGGCCCTCCTTGGTTGGGGACAGATCTAGGCTGTAGGCCCTCCTTGGTTGGGGACAGATCTAGTCTGTAGGTCCTCCTTGGTTGGGGACAGATCTAGGCTGTAGGCCCTCCTTGGTTGGGGACAGATCTAGGCTGTAGGTCCTCCTCTCTGGACAGATCTAGGCTGTAGGCCCTCCTCTCTGGACAGATCTAGGCTGTAGGCCCTCCTTGGTTGGGGACAGATCTAGGCTGTAGGTCCTCCTTGGTTGGGGACAGATCTAGGCTGTAGGCCCTCCTTGGTTGGGGACAGATCTAGGCTGTAGGCCCTCCTTGGTTGGGGACAGATCTAGGCTGTAGGCCCTCCTTGGTTGGGGACAGATCTAGGCTGTAGGTCCTCCTTGGTTGGGGACAGATCTAGGCTGTAGGCCCTCCTTGGTTGGGGACAGATCTAGGCTGTAGGTCCTCCTCTCTGGACAGATCTAGGCTGTAGGCCCTCCTCTCTGGACAGATCTAGGCTGTAGGCCCTCCTTGGTTGGGGACAGATCTAGGCTGTAGTCCCTCCTTGGTTGGGGACGGATCTAGGCTGTAGGCCCTCCTTGGTTGGGGACAGATCTAGGCTGTAGGTCCTCCTTGGTTGGGGACAGATCTAGGCTGTAGGCCCTCCTTGGTTGGGGACAGATCTAGGCTGTAGGCCCTCCTTGGTTGGGGACAGATCTAGGCTGTAGGTCCTCCTTGGTTGGGGACAGATCTAGGCTGTAGGCCCTCCTTGGTTGGGGACAGATCTAGGCTGTAGGTCCTCCTTGGTTGGGGACAGATCTAGGCTGTAGGCCCTCCTTGGTTGGGGACAGATCTATTCTGTAGGCCCTCCTTGGTTGGGGACAGATCTAGGCTGTAGGCCCTCCTTGGTTGGGGACAGATCTAGGCTGTAGGCCCTCCTTGGTTGGGGACAGATCTAGGCTGTAGGCCCTCCTTGGTTGGGGACAGATCTAGGCTGTAGGTCCTCCTTGGTTGGGGACAGATCTAGGCTGTAGGCCCTCCTTGGTTGGGTACAGATCTAGGCTGTAGGCCCTCCTTGGTTGGGGACAGATCTAGGCTGTAGGTCCTCCTCTCTGGACAGATCTAGGCTGTAGGCCCTCCTCTCTGGACAGATCTAGGCTGTAGGCCCTCCTTAGTTGGGGACAGATCTAGGCTGTAGGTCCTCCTCTCTGGACAGATCTAGGCTGTAGGCCCTCCTCTCTGGACAGATCTAGGCTGTAGGCCCTCCTTGGTTGGGGACAGATCTAGGCTGTAGGCCCTCATTGGTTGGGGACAGATCTAGGCTGTAGGTCCTCCTCTCTGGACAGATCTAGGCTGTAGGCCCTCCTTGGTTGGGGACAGATCTAGGCTGTAGGCCCTCCTTGGTTGGGGACAGATCTAGGCTGTAGGCCCTCCTTGGTTGGGGACAGATCTAGTCTGTAGGTCCTCCTTGGTTGGGGACAGATCTAGGCTGTAGGTCCTCCTTGGTTGGGGACAGATCTAGGCTGTAGGCCCTCCTTGGTTGGGGACAGATCTAGGCTGTAGGCCCTCCTTGGTTGGGGACAGATCTAGGCTGTAGGTCCTCCTTGGTTGGGGACAGATCTAGGCTGTAGGCCCTCCTTGGTTGGGGACAGATCTAGGCTGTAGGTCCTCCTCTCTGGACAGATCTAGGCTGTAGGCCCTCCTCTCTGGACAGATCTAGGCTGTAGGCCCTCCTTGGTTGGGGACAGATCTAAGCTGTAGGTCCTCCTTGGTTGGGGACAGATCTAGGCTGTAGGCCCTCCTTGGTTGGGGACAGATCTAGGCTGTAGGCCCTCCTTGGTTGGGGACAGATCTAGGCTGTAGGCCCTCCTTGGTTGGGGACAGATCTAGGCTGTAGGTCCTCCTTGGTTGGGGACAGATCTAGGCTGTAGGCCCTCCTTGGTTGGGGACAGATCTAGGCTGTAGGTCTTCCTCTCTGGACAGATCTAGGCTGTAGGCCCTCCTTGGTTGGGGACAGATCTAGGCTGTAGGACCTCATTGGTTGGGGACAGATCTAGGCTGTAGGTCCTCCTCTCTGGACAGATCTAGGCTGTAGGCCCTCCTTGGTTGGGGACAGATCTAGGCTGTAGGTCCTCCTCTCTGGACAGATCTAGGCTGTAGGTCCTCCTCTCTGGACAGATCTAGGCTGTAGGTCCTCCTTGGTTGGGGACAGATCTAGGCTGTAGGCCATCCTTGGTTGGGGACAGATCTAGGCTGTAGGCCCTCATTGGTTGGGGACAGACCTAGGCTGTAGGTCCTCCTTGGTTGGGGACAGATCTAGGCTGTAGGCCCTCCTTGGTTGGGGACAGATCTAGGCTGTAGGTCCTCCTTGGTTGGGGACAGATCTAGGCTGTAGGTCCTCCTCTCTGGACAGATCTAGGCTGTAGGTCCTCCTCTCTGGACAGATCTAGGCTGTAGGTCCTCCTCTCTGGACAGATCTAGGCTGTAGGTCCTCCTTGGTTGGGGACAGATCTAGGCTGTAGGTCCTCCTTGGTTGGGGACAGATCTAGGCTGTAGGTCCTCCTCTCTGGACAGATCTAGGCTGTAGGCCCTCCTTGGTTGGGGACAGATCTAGGCTGTAGGTCCTCCTCTCTGGACAGATCTAGGCTGTAGGTCCTCCTTGTTTGGGGACAGATCTAGGCTGTAGGCCCTCCTTGGTTGGGGACAGATCTAGGCTGTAGGTCCTCCTTGGTTGGCGACAGATCTAGGCTGTAGGCCCTCCTTGGTTGGGGACAGATCTAGGCTGTAGGTCCTCCTTGGTTGGCGACAGATCTAGGCTGTAGGCCCTCCTTGGTTGGGGACAGATCTAGGCTGTAGGCCCTCCTTGGTTGGGGACAGATCTAGGCTGTAGGCCCTCCTTGGTTGGGGACAGATCTAGGCTGTAGGTCCTCCTCTCTGGACAGATCTAGGCTGTAGGCCCTCCTTGGTTGGGGACAGATCTAGGCTGTAGGTCCTCCTCTCTGGACAGATCTAGGCTGTAACAACACAGACCTCCCTCCCTTGTTTTAGTGAACCATTTTGCACACACACACACACACACACACACACACACACACACACACACACACACACACACACACACCAGGCTCCTAGAATAGGTTATATTTACATACAAGTTTTGCTCAAAGCAGCCAACTACAGTTATGTAGTTAACTTCATCATGGGCACAGTGGGAATTCATATCTGTGATGTTTAAATTATTGCTTACCCCTTACGTTGTGTGGAAACTACATTTTATAGGAAATACAGGGCCATTTTTTTCTTGGCAGTTGCCTCAGAATTTGGATATAATTCAATGATTAAAGTAGTTAACAGATGTTTCCGTTTTTAGCTAATTTTGCTGTTTTACCAGGTCATTTAGGATGCGTCACTCCTCCTCAAACTATCAATCAGCCACTGTGAATTTGTAAATATACTGTAGTGTATCTGCCCCGTATTTGTGTCTGTCTGCTAACTACCCAGCCAATTTATGTGGAACGATTTACTGACTATATTTACATTTTACTGATAATATTTCAAATTAGCTGCCAACATCAAAGCAAAGCAACATCAAAGACAAGGGATACCTGTTATATCTCGGCATCCCTGCATCATCCCTAGTAGACGATCGAGGCCATTCTCAAACTCTATTTTAATTAACTTTCATATTTTCTCTGTTGTTCATTCAGTTAGGCCTACAATAGGTTGAATTGCATGACTTGGGCTACCAATAGGGCTCCCCTCCACTAGGGCTCCCCTCCACTAGGGCTCCCCTCCACTAGGGCTCCCCTCCACTAAGGCTCCCCTCCACTAAGGCTCCCCTCCACTAGGGCTCCCCTCCACTAAGGCTCCCCTCCACTAGGGCTCCCCTCCACTAGGGCTCCCCTCCACTAGGGCTCCCCTCCACTAGGGCTCCCCTCCACTAGGGCTCCCCTCCACTAGGGCTCCCCTCACTAGGGCTCCCCTCCACTAAGGCTCCCCTCCACTAGGGCTCCCCTCCACTAGGGCTCCCCTCCACTAAGGCTCCCCTCCACTAGGGCTCCCCTCCACTAGGGCTCCCCTCCACTAGGGCTCCCCTCCACTAGGGCTCCCCTCCACTAAGGCTCCCCTCCACTAGGGCTCCCCTCCACTAAGGCTCCCCTCCACTAGGGCTCCCCTCCACTAGGGCTCCCCTCCACTAGGGCTCCCCTCCACTAGGGCTCCCCTCCACTAGGGCTCCCCTCCACTAGGGCTCCCCTCCACTAGTGCTCCCCTCCACTAGGGCTCCCCTCCACTAGGGCTCCCCTCCACTAAGGCTCCCCTCCACTAGGGCTCCCCTCCACTAGGGCTCCCCTCCACTAGGGCTCCCCTCCACTAGGGCTCCCCTCCACTAAGGCTCCCCTCCACTAAGTCTCCCCTCCACTAGGGCTCCCCTCCACTAGGGCTCCCCTCCACTAGGGCTCCCCTCCACTAGGGCTCCCCTCCACTAAGGCTCCCCTCCACTAAGGCTCCCCTCCACTAGGGCTCCCCTCGACTAAGGCTCCCCTCCACTAGGGCTCCAATAGGGCTCCACTCCACTAGGGCTCCCCTCCACTAGGGCTCCAATAGGGCTCCCTCCACTAGGGCTCCCTCCACTAGGGCTCCCCTCCACTAGGGCTCCCCTCCACTAGGGCTCCCCTCCACTAGGGCTCCCCTCCACTAAGTCTCCCCTCCACTAGGGCTCCCCTCCACTAGGGCTCCCCTCCACTAGGGCTCCCCTCCACTAAGGCTCCCCTCCACTAGGGCTCCCCTCCACTAGGGCTCCCCTCCACTAGGGCTCCCCTCCACTAGGGCTCCCCTCCACTAGGGCTCCCTTCGACTAAGGCTCCCCTCCACTAGGGCTCCCCTCCACTAGGGCTCCCCTCCACTAGGGCTCCCCTCCACTAAGGCTCCCCTCCACTAAGGCTCCCCTCCACTAGGGCTCCCTCGACTAAGGCTCCCCTCCACTAGGGCTCCAATAGGGCTCCACTCCACTAGGGCTCCACTAGGGCTCCCCTCCACTAGGGCTCCCCTCCACTAGGGCTCCCCTCCACTAGGGCTCCCCTCCACTAGGGCTCCCCTCCACTAGGGCTCCCCTCGACTAAGGCTCCCCTCCACTAGGGCTCCCCTCCACTAGGGCTCCCCTCCATTAGGGCTCCCCTCCACTAAGGCTCCCCTCCACTAAGGCTCCCCTCCACTAGGGCTCCCCTCGACTAAGGCTCCCCTCCACTAGGGCTCCAAAGGGCTCCACTCCACTAGGGCTCCACTAGGGCCCCCTCCACTAGGGCTCCCCTCCACTAGGGCTCCCCTCCAATAGGGCTCCCCTCCACTAGGGCCCCCTCCACTAGGGCTCCCCTCCACTAGGGCTCCACTAGGGCCCCCTCCAATAGGGCTCCCCTCGACTAAGGCTCCCCTCCACTAGGGCTCCCCTCCACTAAGGCTCCCCTCCACTACGTCTCCCCTCCACTAGGGCTCCCCTCCACTAGGGCTCCCCTCCACTAGGGCTCCCCTCCACTAGGGCTCCCCTCCACTAAGGCTCCACTCCACTAGGGCTCCCCTCCACTAGGGCTCCCCTCCACTAGGGCTCCCCTCGACTACGGCTCCCCTCCACTAGGGCTCCCCTCCACTAAGGCTCCCCTCCACTAAGGCTCCCCTCCACTAAGGCTCCACTAGGGCTCCCCTCCACTAGGGCTCCCCTCCACTAGGGCTCCCCTCCATTAGGGCTCCCCTCCACTAGGGCTCCCCTCCATTAGGGCTCCCCTCCACTAGGGCTCCCCTCCACTAAGGTTCCCCTCCACTAAGGCTCCACTAGGGCTCCCCTCCATTAGGGCTCCCCTCCACTAGGGCTCCCCTCCATTAGGGCTCCCCTCCACTAGGGCTCCCCTCCACTAGGGCTCCCCTCCACTAGGGCTCCCCTCCATTAGGGCTCCCCTCCACTAGGGCTCCCCTCCATTAGGGCTCCCCTCCACTAGGGCTCCCCTCCACTAGGGCTCCCCTCCACTAGGGCTCCCCTCCACTAAGGCTCCCCTCCACTAGGGCTCCCCTCGACTAAGGCTCCCCTCCACTAGGGCTCCCCTCCACTAGGGCTCCCCTCCACTAAGGCTCCCCTCCACTAGGGCTCCCCTCGACTAAGGCTCCCCTCCACTAGGGCTCCCCTCCACTAGGGCTCCCCTCCACTAGGGCTCCCCTCCACTAGGGCTCCCCTCCACTAGGGCTCCTTAACTAATCATGACTAAGGCTCCCCTCCACTAGTGCTCCTTAACTAATCATGACTAGGGCTCCCCTCCACTAGGGCTCCCCTCCACTAAGGTTCCACTCCACTAGGGCTCCCCTCCACTAGGGCTTCCCTCCACTAGGGCTCCCCTCCACTAGGGCTCCCCTCCATTAGGGCTCCCCTCCACTAGGTCTCCAACCCACTAGTGCTCCCCTCCACTAAGGTTCATTAACTAATCATGACTAGGGCTCCCCTCCACTAGGGCTCCTTAACTTATCATGACTAGGGCTTCCCTCCACTAGGGCTCCCCTCCACTAAGGCTCCCCTCCACTAGGGCTCCCATCCACTAGGGCTCCAATCCACTAGGGCTCCCCTCCACTAGGGCTCATCTAGGGCTCCTCTAGGGCTCCTCTAGGCTCCTTTAGGGCTCCACTAGGGCTCATCTAGGCTCCTTTAGGGCTCCTCTAGTGCTCCTCTAGGCTCCTCTAGGCTCCATTAGGGCTCCTTTAGGGCTCCACTAGGGCTCCACTAGGCTCCACTAGGGTTCCACTAGGGCTCCTCTAGGGCTCCACTAGTGCTCCTCACGGCTCCTCTAGGCTCCTCTAGGCTCCTCTAGGCTCCTCTAGGGCTCCTCTAGGGCTCCACTAGGGCTCCTCTAGGCTCCTCTAGGGCTCCTCTAAGCTCCTTTAGGGTTCCACTAGGGCTCCACTAGGGTTCTTCTAGGCTCCTCTAGGGCTCCTCTAAGCTCCTTTAGGGCTCCACTAGGGCTCCACTAGGGCTCTTCTAGGCTCCTTAAGGGCTCCTCTAGGGCTCCTCTAGGCTCATTTACGGCACCACTACGGCTCCTCTAGGCTCCTATAGGCTCCTCTAGGGCTCATTTAGGGCTCCACTAGGCTCCACTAGGGATCCACTAGGGCTACACTAGGACACCTCTAGGGCTCCTCTAGGCTCCTTTAGGGCTCCACTAGGGCTCCTCTAGGGCTCCACTAGGGCTCCTCTAGGGCTCCACTAGGGCTCATCTTGGGCTCCACTAGGCTCCACTAGGGCTCCACTAGGGATCATCTAGGGCTCCACTAGGCTCCACTAGGGCTCCACTAGGGCTCCTCTAGGGCTCCACTAGAGCTCCTCTAGGGCTCCACTAGGGCTCCACTAGGGCTCCTCTAGAGATCCACTAGGCTCCTCTAGTGCTCCAGTAGGGCTCAACTAGGTCTCCTCTAGGGCTACTCTAGGGCTCCACTTGGGCTCCACTAGGGCTCCCCTAGGGCTCCTCTAGGGCTCCACTAGTGCTGCTCTAGGGCTCCACTAGGGCTCCTCTAGGGCTCCACTAGGTCTCCTCTAGGGCTCCACCAGGGCTCCACTTGTTCTCCACTCGGGCTCCTCTAGGGCTCCACTAGGGCTCCACTAGGGCTCCTCTAGGGCTCCACTAGGGCTCCTCTAGGGCTCCTCTAGGGCTCCTCTAGGGCTCCACTAGGTTCCACTAGATCTCCACTAGGGCTCCTCTAGGGCTCCACTAGGGCTCCTCTAGAGCTCCACTAGGCTCCACTAGGCTTCACCAGATCTCCACTAGGGCTCCTCTAGGGCTCCACTAGAGCTCCTCTAGGGCTTCACTTGGGCTCCACTAGGGCTCCTCTAGAGATCCACTAGGGCTCCACTAGGGCTCCACTAGGGCTCCTCTAGGGCTCCTCTAAGCTCCTTTAGGGCTCCACTAGGGCTCCACTAGGGCTCTTCTAGGCTCCTTAAGGGCTCCTCTAGGGCTCCTCTAGGGCTCCACCAGGGCTCCACTTGTTCTCCACTCGGGCTCCTCTAGGGCTCCACTAGGGCTCCACTAGGGCTCCTCTAGGGCTCCACTAGGGCTCCTCTAGGGCTCCTCTAGGGCTCCTCTAGGGCTCCACTAGGTTCCACTAGATCTCCACTAGGGCTCCTCTAGGGCTCCACTAGGGCTCCTCTAGAGCTCCACTAGGCTCCACTAGGCTTCACCAGATCTCCACTAGGGCTCCTCTAGGGCTCCACTAGAGCTCCTCTAGGGCTTCACTTGGGCTCCACTAGGGCTCCTCTAGAGATCCACTAGGCTCCACTAGGGCTCCACTAGGGCTCCTCTAGGGCTCCTCTAAGCTCCTTTAGGGCTCCACTAGGCTCTTCTAGGCTCCTTAAGGGCTCCTCTAGGCTCCTCTAGGCTCATTTACGGCACCACTACGGCTCCTCTAGGCTCCTATAGGCTCCTCTAGGCTCATTTAGGGCTCCACTAGGGCTCCACTAGGCTCCACTAGGGATCCACTAGGGCTACACTAGGACACCTCTAGGGCTCCTCTAGGCTCCTTTAGGGCTCCACTAGGGCTCCTCTAGGGCTCCACTAGGGCTCATCTTGGGCTCCACTAGGCTCCACTAGGGCTCTACTAGGGATCATCTAGGGCTCCACTAGGCTCCACTAGGGATCCACTAGGGCTCCTCTAGGGCTCCACTAGAGCTCCTCTAGGGCTCCACTAGGGCTCCACTAGGGCTCCTCTAGAGATCCACTAGGGCTCCTCTAGTGCTCCAGTAGGGCTCAACTAGGTCTCCTCTAGGGCTACTCTAGGGCTCCACTTGGGCTCCACTAGGGCTCCCCTAGGGCTCCTCTAGGGCTCCACTAGTGCTGCTCTAGGGCTCCTCTAGGGCTCCACTAGGTCTTCACTAGGGATCCACTAGGTCTCCTCTAGGGCTCCACCAGGGCTCCACTTGTTCTCCACTCGGGCTCCTCTAGGGCTCCACTAGGGCTCCACTAGGGCTCCTCTAGGGCTCCACTAGGGCTCCTCTAGGGCTCCTCTAGGGCTCCTCTAGGGCTCCTCTAGGGCTCCACTAGGTTCCACTAGATCTCCACTAGGGATCCTCTAGGGCTCCACTAGGTCTCCTCTAGGGCTCCACTAGGCTCCACTAGGCTTCACCAGATCTCCACTAGGGCTCCTCTAGGGCTCCACTAGAGCTCCTCTAGGGCTTCACTTGGGCTCCACTAGGGCTCCTCTAGAGATCCACTAGGGCTCCACTAGGGCTCCACTAGGGCTCCTCTAGGGCTCCTCTAGGGCTCCTCTAGGGCTCCACTAGGGCTACTCTAGGGCTCCTCTAGGGCTCCTCTAGGGCTCCACTAGGGCTACTCTAGGGCTCCTCTAGTGCTCCATTAGGGCTCCACTAGGTCTCCTCTAGGGCTCCTCTTGGGCTCCACTAGGGCTCCTCTAGGGCTCCACTAGGGCTCCTCTTGGGCTCCTCTAGGGCTCCACTAGGTCTCCACTAGGGCTCCACTAGGGCTCCACTAAGGCTCCACTAGGCTCCACTAGGGCTCCTCTAGGGCTCCACTAGGCTCCACTAGATCTCCACTAGGGCTCCACTAGGGCTCCACTAGGGCTCCACTAGGCTCCATTAGGTCTCCTCTAGGTCTACACTAGGGCTCCACTAGGGCTCCTCTAGGGCTCCACTAGGCTCCACTAGATCTCCACTAGGGCTCCTCTAGGGCTCCACTAGGGCTCCCCTAGGGCTCCTCTAGGGCTCCACTAGTGCTACTCTAGGGCTCCTCTAGGGCTCCACTAGGTCTTCACTAGGGATCCACTAGGTCTCCTCTAGGGCTCCACCAGGGCTCCACTTGTTCTCCACTCGGGCTCCTCTAGGGCTCCACTAGGTCTCCACTAGGGCTCCTCTAGGGCTCCACTAGGCTCCACTAGATCTCCACTAGGGCTCCTCTAGGGCTCCACTAGGGCTCCTCTAGGGCTCCACTAGGCTCCACTAGGCTTCACCAGATCTCCACTAGGGCTCCTCTAGGGCTCCACTAGAGCTCCTCTAGGGCTCCACTTGGGCTCCACTAGGGCTCCACTAGGGCTCCTCTAGAGATCCACTAGGGCTCCTCTAGGGCTCCACTAGGGCTCCACTAGGGCTCCTCTAGGGCTCCTCTAGGGCTCCACTAGGGCTACTCTAGGGCTCCTCTAGTGCTCCACTAGGTCTCCTCTAGGGCTCCTCTAGGGCTCCTCTAGGGCTCCACTAGGGCTACTCTAGGGCTCCTCTAGTGCTCCATTATGGCTCCACTAGGTCTCCTCTAGGGCTCCTCTTGGGCTCCACTAGGTCTCCACTAGGGCTCCACTAGGCTCCACTAGGGCTCCTCTAGGGCTCCACTAGGGCTCCTCTAGGGCTCCTCTAGGGCTCCACTAGGCTCCACTAGGTCTCCACTAGGGCTCCACTAGTGCTCCTCTAGGGCTCCACTAGGCTCCACTAGGGCTACACTAGGGCTCCTCTAGGGCTCCCCTAGGCTCCACTAGGGCTCCACTAGGGCTCCTCTAGGACTCCTCTAGGGCTCCACTAGGGCTCCTCTAGGCTCCTTTAGGGCTCCACTGGGGCTCCACTAGGGCTCCACTAGGGCTCCACTAGGGCTCCTCTAGGGCTCCACTAGGCTCCACTAGGTCTCCTCTAGGCTCCACTAGGGCTCCACTAGGTCTCCACTAGGGCTCCTCTATGCTTGACTCTCTCCTCTGCAACCACAGTTTCCTATGGAAAAATCCAGCTCGATAAACATAGGATCTGGGGTGGCATATTTCAAGTTGCTTTACGAACAAATAAAATTGAAAAAGTGTCAGTCATTCACTCTTCCTACCTGGCTCCTATGGATCACAGCTCGGCACTTCCCCATGAGAACAGTGTGGAGCTAAGGTGTTCTACCCGATGTGGGCAACTTTAATGTCCCTCATTAAAAAGACCTGTAACTACCTCACACACGTATCCACCTCCCACCCCCATTGAGGTGTCCTTGTGGTGAGAGTTTAGAGTGGGACATAAAGTGGAGATGACAGCTCAGTGACAGCTCCTGACCACCTTCTGCTGCTGCCGAGTGGAGCGCTTCACTGACGTGTGTGTGTGTGTGTGTGTGTGTGTGTGTGTGTGTGTGTGTGTGTGTGTGTGTGTGTGTGTGTGTGTGTGTGTGTGTGTCTTCGGGGCTGTCAGGGAGATGGATTGGGTCTGGGGCGGATTGACGTGCCGATGACAGCTGCCCGGCAACCTAGCGGTTGTCAGGTCAACGCATTCTGACAGGAAGCCGATCACCCTTATGAGTGCTGCATCCCACTGCCTTCCTTTGGAGGAGATGGGTCTGTACACTCCCTCTCTATCATCTCTATCATCTTTCCATCTCTCCATCTCTCTCTCTCTATCATCTCTATCATCTCTCCCTCTCTATCATCTCTATCATCTCTCCATCTCTCCCATCTCTATCATCTCTCCATCTCTCCCATCTCTATCATCTCTCCCTCTCTATCATCTCTATCATCTCTCCATCTCTCTCATCTCTCCATCTCTCCCATCTCTATCATCACTCCATCTCTCCATCATCTCTATCATCTCTCTCTCGTTATCGTCTTTCCCTCTTTATCATCTCTCCCTCTCTATCATCTCTCCCTCTATCATCTCTCCCCCTCTATCATCTCTATCATCTCTATATCTCTCCCTCTCTATCATCTCTCCCTCTCTATCATCCATATAATCTCTCCCTCTTTATCATCTCTCCCTCTCTATCGTCTCTCCCTCTTTATCCATCCATCCATCCATCAATCTCACTCTCTCTTTATCCATCCATCCATCCATCCATCCATCCATCCATCCATCTCTCTCTCTCTCTCTCCCGCTCTCCCTCTCTTTATCCATCTCTCTCTCTCCCTCTCTCCCTCTCTTTATCCATCTCTCTCTCTGTCTCTCTTTATCCATCCATCTCTCTCTGTCTTTCTCTCTTTATCCATCCATGTCTCTCTCTCTCTCGCTCTCCCTCTCTCTCTCTCTCGCTCCCTCTCTCTCTTTATCCATCTCTCTCCCTCTCTCTCTCTCTCACACTCTGCTCTCTCTCCCACTCTGCTCCCGCTCTCTCTTTATCCATCTCTCTCTCCCTCTCTCTCTCTTTATCCATCTCTCTTTATCCATCTCTCTCTCCTTCTCTCTCTTTATCCATCTCTCTTTATCCATCTCTCGCTCCCTCTCTCTCTTTATCCATCTCTCTCTCCCTCTCTCTCTTTTATCCATCTCTCTCTCCCTCTCTCTCTTTATCCATCTTTCTTTATCCATCTCTCTCTTTATCAATCTCTCTTTATCCATCTCTCGCTCTCTCTCTCTCTTTATCCATCTCTCTCCCTCTCTCTCTCTCTCACACACTCTGCTCTCTCTCCCACTCTGCTCCCTCTCTTTCTTTATCCATCTCTCTCTCCCTCTCTCTCTTTATCCATCTCTCTCTCCCTCTCTCTCTTTATCCATCTCTCTTTATCCGTCTCTCGCTCCCTCTCTCTTTATCCATCTTTCTTTATCCATCTCTCTCTCCCTCTCTCTCTTTATCCATCTCTCTTTATCCATCTCTCTCTCCCTCTCTCTCTTTATCCATCTCTCTCTCTCTTTCTCCCTCTCTCTCTCTCTCTCGCTCCCTCTCTCTCTTTATCCATCTCTCTCCCTCTCTCTCTCTCTCTCTCTCTCACACACTCTGCTCTCTCTCCCACTCTGCTCCCTCTCTTTCTTTATCCATCTCTCTCTCCCTCTCTCTCTTTATCCATCTCTCTTTATCCATCTTTCTTTATCTGTCTCTCTCTCCCTCTCTCTCTTTATCCATCTCTCTTTATCCGTCTCTCGCTCCCTCTCTCTCTTTATCCATCTCTCTTTATCCATCTCTCTCTCCCTCTCTCTCTTTATCCATCTCTCTCTCTCTTTCTCCCTCTCTCTCTCTCTCGCTCCCTCTCTCTCTTTATCCATCTCTCTCCCTCTCTCTCTCTCTCTCTCTCTCTCTCTCTCTCTCTCACACACTGCTCTCTCTCCCACTCTGCTCCCTCTCTTTCTTTATCCATCTCTCTCTCCCTCTCTCTCTTTATCCATCTCTCTTTATCCATCTTTCTTTATCTGTCTCTCTCTCCCTCTCTCTCTTTATCCATCTCTCTTTATCCGTCTCTCGCTCCCTCTCTCTCTTTATCCATCTCTCTTTATCCATCTCTCTCTCCCTCTCTCTCTTTATCCATCTCTCTCTCTCTTTCTCCCTCTCTCTCTCTCTCCTCCCTCTCTCTCTTTATCCATCTCTCTCCCTCTCTCTCTCTCTCTCTCTCTCTCTCTCTCTCTCTCTCTCTCACACACTGCTCTCTCTCCCACTCTGCTCCCTCTCTTTCTTTATCCATTTCTCTCTCTCTCTCTCTCTGACCTGTCTGTAGAACAGATAGACGAGAGAGTGAATCACATGGGTTGAGTGAACTCTGTCAAATAGCTAATTACAAAAGTATTAATAAACCAAAAGAAAATCTAACACAAAGTAGATCAGCTAAGAAATCACACATCTTCAAAAACTGGTGTTTCAACAGTACGTCAGATGGTCTCTACTCTAATTAACCAGGTGGGACTCCAAGCATCCAAGTCTATCTAATGTTGAGGCTATGTAAGGCTACGTTATCAGGTTCTATGTTCAGCAAAAGTCTGTTTTTAACTGCTTTCAAGGTAAGCAGGCGATATATCTCATCCCACTATATCTTGTATCTTGTTATGGAGGGTGAAATGGGAAAGTTAACCTGCTTGGTCCCAGACCTGTATGTGCTAAGACCTGCTTGGTCCCAGACCTGTATGTGCTAAGACCTGCTTGGTCCCAGACCTGTATGTGCTAAGACCTGCCTGGTCCCAGACCTGTATGTGCTAAGACCTGCCTGGTCCCAGACCTGTATGTGCTAAGACACTCCTCCCCTGTAATTTTCCTGCTCTGATTTAATGAGACATAACATGATTTTCCCTATCCCTAGACTGAGATCTGGTTAGGAACATGCTACGCTGAACACAGACACCCAACAGAGGGAGAACACTTATGGGGTAAGTGTTTCTCTCTCTCTCTCTCTTTCTCTCTCTCTCTTTCTCTCTCTCTCTCTCTCTCTCTCTCTCTCTCTCTCTCTCTCTCTCTCTCTCTCACTCTGCTCCCTCTCTCTCTCCCACTCTGCTCTCTCTCTCTCTCCCACTCTGCTCTCTCTCTCTCTCTCTCCCCACTCTGCTCTATCTTTCTCGCTATCCCACTCCCCTCTCTTATCGATCATCTCTGTTTCTCTTTCTGTCTCTCTACTGTCTTCCTGGAAAATGAATTAACTTTGTGCAGTATAATGAGAGAAAGTTTGGGTTCCATATGGTGCCAGACAGACAGGGAGACCAGACAGGAAGACCAGACAGGGAGGGGGTAAGGGGAGGGGGTAAGGGGAGGGTAAGGGGAGGGGGTAAGGCAGGTCACAGCTGGCACACTAGTGAAGTACGGCTCTTTTTACTGACTGATCTTTTCGACTCGATTAGTAAAAATAACAAATCTTTCTACTCATTTAGTCAATTTCAGTCAGTTATGTTCAAAGCACGCAGAACCCTCTACCTGCGAACGATGATCTGAAAACTGTAAAGGGACGTTCCTACAAGCCTGTCGTTCATCATACAGGGCTTATTGGAGCTGTCATTTGTGACTGAGCCTTGTAAATGTGCACTTTAAAACAATTGGTTAGTTACTAGACATACAATTCTGATTATGTCTTGATACATTTGGAACAAGGTCTAGTTGTTGCCACTAGATTCAGAACGACTCTTGGTGGTGCTGAAAACCGACCAGATTCAGAACGACTCTTGGTGGTGCTGAAAACCGACCAGATTCAGAACGACTCTTGGTGGTGCTGAAAACCGGACCAGATTCAGAACGACTCTTGGTGGTGCTGAAAACCGGACCAGATTCAGAACGACTCTTGGTGGTGCTGAAAACCGGACCAGATTCAGAACGACTCTTGGTGGTGCTGAAAACCGACCAGATTCAGAACGACTCTTGGTGGTGCTGAAAACCGGACCAGATTCAGAACGACTCTTGGTGGTGCTGAAAACCGGACCAGATTCAGAACGACTCTTGGTGGTGCTGAAAAACCGGACCAGATTCAGAACGACTCTTGGTGGTGCTGAAACCGGACCAGATTCAGAACGACTCTTGGTGGTGCTGAAAACCGACCAGATTCAGAACAACTCTTGGTGGTGCTGAAAACCGGACCAGATTCAGAACGACTCTTGGTGGTGCTGAAAACCGGACCAGATTCAGAACGACTCTTGGTGGTGCTGAAAACCGGACCAGATTCAGATCGACTCTTGGTGGAATGGGTTGTTTGACTACCATGAGGGTGATAAGCACAATATTGTTCACAAACTGCAGCACCTGATATTATTCAGTCTCAAGTACCTGTTTTGATGAGCAGAGAGCTGTGTCCATTATATTGTTCAATAATAAATTAATTGCATTCATTCTTGCTCCATGCTAACAATTACAAGCAATGTTCCCTCTAAGGGAACACCTCTCCCGGGACCAATGGATAAAATATCAGCCCATGGAGAGAAGCACAAGATTGAACTTCTCCCAACTTTTCTGGAGTTTTCTCCATTTGTTAACTCAACATTTCTCTTTACTGTGGAAATTGTGATCGAATCAATGCAATATTAGCCACTTTCAACGCAACATTCCAAAACAAAAAAATTGATTGATTTGATTTTTGATTTTTGATTTCACCTTTTCATTTCCTGTCTCTGCAGTCTCCGTAGTTCTGTCTCTGTAGTTCTGTCCCTGTAGTTCTGTCTCTGTAGTTCTGTCTCTGTAGTTCTGTCTCTGTAGTTCTGTCTCTACAGTCTCTGTAGTTCTGTCTCTGTAGTTCTGTCTCTGTAGTCCTGTCTCTGTAGTCCTGTCTCTGTAGTCCTGTCTCTGTAGTCCTGTCTCTGTGGTCCTGTCTCTGTAGTCTCTGTAGTCCTGTCTCTGTAGTTCTGTCTCTGTAGTTCCTTCTCTGTAGTCTCTGTAGTCCTGTCTCTGTAGTCCTGTCTCTGTAGTTCTGTCTCTGTAGTTCTGTCTCTACAGTCTCTGTAGTTCTGTCTCTGTAGTTCTGTCTCTGTAGTCCTGTCTCTGTAGTCCTGTCTCTGTAGTCCTGTCTCTGTGGTCCTGTCTCTGTAGTCTCTGTAGTCCTGTCTCTGTAGTTCTGTCTCTGTAGTTCCTTCTCTGTAGTCTCTGTAGTCATGTCTCTGTAGTCCTGTCTCTGTGGTCCTGTCTCTGTAGTCTCTGTAGTTCTGTCTCTGTAGTTCTGTCTCTGTAGTTCTGTCTCTGGAGTTCTGTCTCTGTAGTTCTGTCTCTACAGTCTCTGTAGTTCTGTCTCTGTAGTTCTGTCTCTGTAGTTCTGTCTCTGTAGTCCTGTCTCTGTAGTTCCTTCTCTGTAGTCTCTGTAGTTCTGTCTCTGTAGTTCTGTCTCTGTAGTTCTGTCTCTGTAGTCCTGTCTCTGTAGTCCTGTCTCTGTAGTCTTGTCTCTGTAGTCCTGTCTCTGTGGTCCTGTCTCTGTAGTCTCTGTAGTCCTGTCTCTGTAGTTCTGTCTCTGTAGTTCCTTCTCTGTAGTCTCTGTAGTCCTGTCTCTGTAGTCCTGTCTCTGTAGTTCTGTCTCTGTAGTTCTGTCTCTACAGTCTCTGTAGTTCTGTCTCTGTAGTTCTGTCTCTGTAGTCCTGTCTCTGTAGTCCTGTCTCTGTAGTCCTGTCTCTGTGGTCCTGTCTCTGTAGTCTCTGTAGTCCTGTCTCTGTAGTTCTGTCTCTGTAGTTCCTTCTCTGTAGTCTCTGTAGTCATGTCTCTGTAGTCCTGTCTCTGTGGTCCTGTCTCTGTAGTCTCTGTAGTTCTGTCTCTGTAGTTCTGTCTCTGTAGTTCTGTCTCTGGAGTTCTGTCTCTGTAGTTCTGTCTCTACAGTCTCTGTAGTTCTGTCTCTGTAGTTCTGTCTCTGTAGTTCTGTCTCTGTAGTCCTGTCTCTGTAGTTCCTTCTCTGTATCTCTGTAGTTCTGTCTCTGTAGTTCTGTCTCTGTAGTTCTGTCTCTGGAGTTCTGTCTCTGGAGTTCTGTCTCTACAGTCTCTGTAGTTCTGTCTCTGTAGTTCTGTCTCTGTAGTCCTGTCTCTGTAGTTCCTTCTATGTAGTCTCTGTAGTCCTGTCTCTGTAGTTCTGTCTCTGTAGTTCTGACTCTGGAGTTCTGTCTCTGTAGTTCCTTCTCTGTAGTCTCTGTAGTTCTGTCTCTGTAGTTCTGTCTCTGTAGTTCCTTCTCTGTAGTCTCTGTAGTTCTGTCTCTGTAGTCCTGTCTCTGTAGTCTCTGTAGTCCTGTCTCTGTAGTTCCTTCTCTGTAGTCTCTGTAGTTCTGTCTCTGTAGTTCTGTCTCTGTAGTTCTGTCTCTGGAGTTCTGTCTCTGTAGTCTCTGTAGTTCTGTCTCTGTAGTTCTGTCTCTGTAGTCCTGTCTCTGTAGTCTCTGTAGTCCTGTCTCTGTAGTTCTGTCTCTGCAGTCTCTGTAGTGCTGTCTCTTTAGTAAGGCCTTTGTTATCTCACACTAATGGGTGAGTAGTAGAGACCTGATGTTCACGGCTGTTAACTTCCTGTGTGACTCAGTTGGTAAGAGTGTGGCGTTATCAATGCATAAGGTCGTGGGTTCGATTCCTGCAGAGATCACACACTAAAAGGTGTGTTGGGACCAACTGGGCTGAATCGTTGTGGTTTGACTTGCAGAGCGAGACGTCAACACAGACGTGTACACACAAAGCTCAGGGTCAGTCCTGTGAAAAAGCAGTCTGTTACCATAAAGCCAGAGAGGAAACACAGCCTCCTAGTCTCTCTCTCTAACTGAGCGCTCTCTCTAACAGCTCTTTCTTTCTCTCCATTCTCTCTAACTGAGCTCTCTCTCTCATTCTCTCTCTCTAACAGCTCTTTCTTTCTCTCCATTCTCTCTCTCTCTCTAACTGAGCTCTTTCTCTCCATTCTCTCTCTCTCCTTCTCTCTCACTGAGCTCTTCCTCTCTCTCATTCTCTCTCTCTCTTTCTCTCTCTCTCTAACTGAGCTCTCTCTCTCATTCTCTCTCTCTAACAGCTCTTTCTTTCTCTCCATTCTCTCTCTCTCATTCTCTCTAACTGAGCTCTTTCTCTCCATTCTCTCTCTCTCCTTCTCTCTCACTGAGCTCTCCTCTCTCTCATCTCTCTCTCTCTCTCTCTCTCTCTCTCTCTCTCTCTCTCTCTCTCTCTAACTGAGCTCTCTCTCTCATTCTCTCTCTCTAACAGCTCTTTCTTTCTCTCCATTCTCTCTCTCTCATTCTCTCTAACTGAGCTCTTTCTCTCCATTCTCTCTCTCTCCTTCTCTCTCACTGAGCTCTTCCTCTCTCTCATTCATTCTCTCTCTCTCTCTCTCTCTCTCTAACTGAGCTCTGTCTCTCCATTCTCCCTCTCTCTCATTCTCTCTCTCTCCATTCTCTCCTTCTCAATTCAACTCAAATGACTTTGCTGTCATGGGAAACATATGTTCACAGTAAACATTATATTCACAAAAGTTCCGAAAGAATAAAGACAGTACAAATGTCATATTATGTATATATACAGGGTTGTAACGATGTGCAAATAGTTAAAGTACACAAGGGAAAATAAATAAGCATACATATGGGTGTTTAAAATGGTGTTTGTTCTTCACTGGTTTCCCTTTTCTTGTGGCAACAGGTCACAAATCTTTCTGCTGTGATGGCACACTGTGGAATTTCACCCAGTAGATATGAGAGTTTGTGAAAATTGGGTTTGTTTTCTAATTCTTTGTGGATCTGTGTAATCTGAGGGAAATATGTGTCTCTAATATGGTCATACATTGGGCAGGAGGTTAGGAGGTGCAGCTCAGTTTCCAGCTGATCTTTCCCACTCATGAGACTGAAAAGATTTGCATGGGTCCTTAGATCCTCAAAAGTTTCTACAGCTGCACCATCGAGAGCATCCTGACTGGTTGCATCACTGCCTGGTATGCCAACTGCTCGGCCTCTGCCTGCAAGCCACTACAGAGGGTAGTGCGAACGGCCCAGTACATCACTGGGGCCAAGCTTCCTGCCATCCAGGACGTCTATACCAGGCGGTGTCAGAGGAAGGCCCTAAAAATGGTTAAAGACTCCAGCCACCCTAGTCATAGATTGTTCTCTCTGCTACCACACGGCAAGTGGTACCGGAGCTCCAAGTCGAGATCCAAGAGGCTTCTAAACAGCTTCTACCCCCAAGCCATAAGACTCCTGAACACCTAATCAAATGGCTACGCAGACTATTTGCATTCCACCCCCCCCCCCCTCTTTTACACCGCTGCTACTCTCTGTTGTTATCATCTATGCAGTCACTTTAATAACTCTACCTACATGTACATATTACCTCAACTAACCGGTGCCCCTGCACATTGACTCTGTACCAGTACCCCCTGTATATAGTCTCGCTATTGTCATTTTACTGCTGCTCTTTAATGATTTGTTACTTTATTTCTTATTCTTAACTGTGTTTTTTTTAAACTGCATTGTTGGTTAAGGGCTTGTAAGTAAGCATTTCACTGTAAGGTCTACACCTGTTGTATTCGGCGCATGTAACTTATACAATTTGATTTGATTTTGTGGGCAGTGCACCAAGCCTGTCTTCCGTTGAGAGCCAGGTCTGCCTATGGCGACCTTTCTCACTATCAAGGCTATGCTCAGTGAGTCTGTACATAGACAAAGCTTTCC
>NW_027010416.1:0-32027 GCF_036934945.1 Oncorhynchus masou masou
GAGAGGGAGTATTCTCTCCATCTCTGAGGGACAGTGAGAGAGAGGGAGAGGGAGTATTCTCTCCATCTCCGAGGGACAGTGAGAGAGAGAGAGAGAGGGAGTATTCTCTCCATCTCTGAGGGACAGTGAGAGAGAGGGAGAGGGAGTATTCTCTCCATCTCTGAGGGACAGTGAGAGAGGGAGTATTCTCTCCATCTCTGAGGGACAGTGAGAGAGAGAGTATTCTCTCCATCTCTGAGGGACAGTGAGAGAGAGAGAGAGATTCTCTCCATCTCTGAGGGACAGTGAGAGAGAGAGGGAGTATTCTCTCCATCTCTGAGGGACAGTGAGAGAGAGAGAGAGAGAGTATTCTCTCCATCTCTGAGGGACAGTGAGAGAGAGAGAGAGAGGGACAGGAGTATTCTCTCCATCTCTGAGGGACAGTGAGAGAGAGAGAGAGAGGGGGGAGTATTCTCTCCATCTCTGAGGGACAGTGAGAGAGAGAGGGAGGGAGTATTCTCTCCATCTCTGAGGGACAGTGAGAGAGAGGAGAGAGGGGGAGTATTCTCTCCATCTCTGAGGGACAGTGAGAGAGAGGAGAGAGGGAGTATTCTCTCCATCTCTGAGGGACAGTGAGAGAGAGGGAGTATTCTCTCCATCTCTGAGGGACAGTGAGAGAGAGGGAGAGGGGAGTATTCTCTCCATCTCTGAGGGACAGTGAGAGAGAGGAGGGACAGTGAGAGAGAGTATTCTCTCCATCTCTGAGGGACAGTGAGAGAGAGGGAGTATTCTCTCCATCTCTGAGGGACAGTGAGTATTCTCTCCATCTCTGAGGGACAGTGAGAGAGAGAGAGAGAGGGAGTATTCTCTCCATCTCTGAGGGACAGTGAGAGAGAGAGGGAGTATTCTCTCCATCTCTGAGGGACAGTGAGAGAGAGGGGAGAGAGAGGGACAGTATTCTCTCCATCTCTGAGGGACAGTGAGGGACAGGGAGAGTGAGAGAGAGAGAGAGTATTCTCTCCATCTCTGAGGGACAGTGAGAGAGAGGAGTATTCTCTCCATCTCTGAGGGACAGAGAGAGAGAGAGGGAGTATTCTCTCCATCTCTGAGGGACAGAGAGAGAGAGAGGGAGTATTCTCTCCATCTCTGAGGGACAGTGAGGGAGAGGGAGAGGGAGTATTCTCTCCATCTCTGAGGGACAGTGAGAGAGAAAGGGAGTATTCTCTCCATCTCTGAGGAACAGTGAGAGAGAGGGAGAGGGAGTATTCTCTCCATCTCTGAGGGACAGTGAGAGAGAGGGAGGGAGTATTCTCTCCATCTCTGAGGGACAGTGAGAGAGGGAGTATTCTCTCCATCTCTGAGGGACAGTGAGAGAGAGGGAGTATTCTCTCCATCTCTGAGGGACAGTGAGAGAGAGGGAGTATTCTCTCCATCTCTGAGGGACAGTGAGGGAGAGGGAGTATTCTCTCCATCTCTGAGGGACAGTGAGAGAAAGGGAGTATTCTCTCCATCTCTGAGGGACAGTGAGAGAGAGGGAGTATTCTCTCCATCTCTGAGGAACAGTGAGAGAGAGGGAGAGGGAGTATTCTCTCCATCTCTGAGGGACAGTGAGAGAGAGGGAGAGGGAGAGGGAGTATTCTCTCCATCTCTGAGGGACAGTGAGAGAGGGAGTATTCTCTCCATCTCTGAGGGACAGTGAGAGAGAGAGAGAGAGAGAGAGAGAGAGAGGGAGTATTCTCTCCATCTCTGAGGAACAGTGAGAGAGAGAGAGAGGGAGTATTCTCTCCATCTCTGAGGGACAGTGAGAGAGAGGGAGAAGGAGTATTCTCTCCATCTCTGAGGAACAGTGAGAGAGAGGGAGAGGGAGTATTCTCTCCATCTCTGAGGGACAGTGAGAGAGAGGGAGAGGGAGTATTCTCTCCATCCCTGAGGGACAGTGAGAGAGAGGGAGAGGGGGATAGTGGTGGAGGGTGGATGGGTAACAGTCTGTATACTCATGGCAGGTTCTGAGTGGTGCCCCACTACATTAACAGGGAGCTAAAGTACTTTAGGCCTCTTGGGTTGAACAGCACCAATGTTTCGCTCAACACCGCCACCCACTTTAGTACAGACAATATGTTGTGTTCATGTTCTGACACTATAATTGGTTTCACAGCGAGTTGAGCTTCAGCTAACGAACCCAATAATAACAATATGTTGTAATATGGCCTCTATAAGAAAAAAGTCCATCGTGTTCAATACATCACGTATCAGCTTCTTTTCATCACATCCTGTCAAACAAGGAACACACTGTCTGTGTCCCAAATGGCCCCTATCCCTAACTAGTGCACTACTTTTGACCAGAGCCCTTGTCAAAAGTAGTGCACTTTATAGGGAATAGGGTCCCATTTGGGGAGCACACACTGTATTGTATTGGAACACATTGCGTAATAGCCTGGCTATCTGCAGTAGCGTTCCAGTGTGAAATGAAGCATGAAGAGTTGGTAGAGGAATACAATGCTCTTTTTGTCTCTGTCTGCTCTCTGTGCGTAGCCCATATTCTGAAACCATGGCTACAACCTGGATATAGAGGTCATTATTAGGATTCTCGGTATTCATTAAAAAAACGAGTCTTTCAACCATGCCATCTCCCATCGATCTATGACCATTTTATTTGGGGTTTGTCACTTTCCAGTATATGTGTGTCTATAGTTCATAGGTCATCATTGGGCCCTTGTGGATGTATCAAATCTACATAAGGCCTACTGTCCAATATCCATATCAGTGAATAGGAAAACATCTCAATCTCCCCTGATACTTCTAGAATAATCCCATCCTAGTTGTTGATATCGTATATTTCCATGCTCATCTTCAGTACTGTTTCGGACATTCTTGACAATGTCACAGTCCCCGGCCGCTCAATGCCGTGCCAGACGTGTATTAATAGATTGTCCCAGTAGAAGTTCAGTAAACATCTTTCCACTTTTTCGTCTTGTTCTCCTGAGGCTGTCTTCAAGGTCATATCATCCCACCAACAAGTTTATTGTGGTGAATCTGGCTACGATCCTAGTTAAAGCCATGGGGGGATGGAAGCAATGGTGGAAAAAGTACTAAATTGTTATACTTGAGTAAAAGTAAACATACTGTACCTTAATAGAAAATGATTCAAGTATAAGTGAAAGTCACCCAGTAAAATAAAACTTGAGTAAAAGTCTAGAAGTATTTGGTTTTAAATATACTCAGGTGAATGGAATTGCTAAAATGTACATTTACATTTACATTTAAGTCATTTAGCAGACGCTCTTATCCAGAGCGACTTACAAATTGGTGAATTCACCTTCTGACATCCAGTGGAACAGCCACTTTACAATAGTGCATCTAAATCATTTAAGGGGGGGTGAGAAGGATTACTTATCCTATCCTAGGTATTCCTTGAAGAGGTGGGGTTTCAGGTGTCTCCGGAAGGTGGTGATTGACTCCGCTGTCCTGGCGTCGTGAGGAGTTTGTTCCACCATTGGGGGGCCAGAGCAGCGAACAGTTTTGACTGGGCTGAGCGGGAACTGTACTTCCTCAGTGGTAGGGAGCGAGCAGGCCAGAGGTGGATGAACGCAGTGCCCTTGTTTGGGTGTAGGGCCTGATCAGAGCCTGGAGGTACTGCGGTGCCGTTCCCTTCACAGCTCCGTAGGCAAGCACCATGGTCTTGTAGCGGATGCGAGCTTCAACTGGAAGCCAGTGGAGAGAGCGGAGGAGCGGGGTGACGTGAGAGAACTTGGGAAGGTTGAACACCAGACGGGCTGCGGCGTTCTGGATGAGTTGTAGGGGTTTAATGGCACAGGCAGGGAGCCCAGCCAACAGCGAGTTGCAGTAATCCAGACGGGAGATGACAAGTGCCTGGATTAGGACCTGCGCCGCTTCCTGAGTGAGGCAGGGTCGTACTCTGCGGATGTTGTAGAGCATGAACCTACAGGAACGGGCCACCGCCATGATGTTGGTTGAGAACGACAGGGTGTTGTCCAGGATCACGCCAAGGTTCTTAGCGCTCTGGGAGGAGGACACAATGGAGTTGTCAACCGTGATGGCGAGATCATGGAACGGGCAGTCCTTCCCCGGGAGGAAGAGCAGCTCCGTCTTGCCGAGGTTCAGCTTGAGGTGGTGATCCGTCATCCACACTGAACGGGCCACCGCCATGATGTTGGTTGAGAACGACAGGGTGTTGTCCAGGATCACGCCAAGGTTCTTAGCGCTCTGGGAGGAGGACACAATGGAGTTGTCAACCGTGATGGCGAGATCATGGAACGGGCAGTCCTTCCCCGGGAGGAAGAGCAGCTCCGTCTTGCCGAGGTTCAGCTTGAGGTGGTGATCCGTCATCCACACTGATATGCAGAGATGCGATTCGCCACCTGGTCATCAGAAGGGGGAAAGGAGAAGATTAATTGTGTGTCGTCTGCATAGCAATGATAGGAGAGACCATGTGAGGTTATGACAGAGCCAAGTGACTTGGTGTATAGCGAGAATAGGAGAGGGCCTAGAACAGGAGACAGATTCTCGCCACGCCACCTGGTAGGAGCGACCTGTCAGGTAGGACGCAATCCAAGCGTGGGCCGCACCGGAGATGCCCAACTCGGAGAGGGTGGAGAGGAGGATCTGATGGTTCACAGTATCGAAGGCAGCCGATAGGTCTAGAAGGATGAGAGCAGAGGAGAGAGAGTTAGCTTTAGCAGTGCGGAGCGCCTCCGTGATACAGAGAAGAGCAGTCTTAGTTGAATGACTAGTCTTGAAACCTGACTGATTTGGATCAAGAAGGTCATTCTGAGAGAGATGGCCAAGGACGGCACGTTCAAGAGTTTTGGAGAGAAAAGAAAGAAGGGATACTGGTCTGTAGTTGTTGACATCGGAGGGATCGAGTGTAGGTTTTTTCAGAAGGGGTGCAACTCTCGCTCTCTTGAAGACGGAAGGGACGTAGCCAGCGGTCAGGGATGAGTTGATGAGCGAGGTGAGGTAAGGGAGAAGGTCTCCGGAAATGGAGGGGATAGGGTCAAGCGGGCAGGTTGTTGGGCGGCCGGCCGTCACAAGAAGCGAGATTTCATCTGGAGAGAGAGGGGAGAAAGAGGTCAGAGCACAGGGTAGGGCAGTGTGAGCAGAACCAGCAGTGTCGTTTGACTTAGCAAACGAGGATCGGATGTCATCGACCTTCTTTTCAAAATGGTTGACGAAGTCATCTGCAGAGAGGGAGGAGGGGGGGAGGGGGAGGAGGATTCAGGAGGGAGGAGAAGGTGGCAAAGAGCTTCCTAGGGTTAGAGGCAGATGCTTGGAATTTAGTGTGGTAGAAAGTGGCTTTAGCAGCAGAGACAGAGGAGGAAAATGTAGAGAGGAGGGAGTGAAAGGATGCCAGGTCCGCAGGGAGGCGAGTTTTCCTCCATTTCCGCTCGGCTGCCCGGAGCTCTGTTCTGTGAGCTCGCAATGAGTCGTCGAGCCACGGAGCGGGAGGGGAGGACCGAGCCGGCCTGGAGGATAGGGGACATAGAGAGTCAAAGGATGCAGAAAGGGAAGAGAGGAGGGTTGAGGAGGCAGAATCAGGAGATAGGTTGGAGAAGGTATGAGCAGAGGGAAGAGATGATAGGATGGAAGAGGAGAGAGTAGCGGGGGAGAGAGAGCGTAGGTTGGGACGGCGCGATACCATCCGAGTAGGGGCAGTGTGGGAAGTGTTGGATGAGAGCGAGAGGGAAAAGGATACAAGGTAGTGGTCGGAGACTTGGAGGGGAGTTGCAATGAGGTTAGTTGAAGAACAGCATCTAGTAAAGATGAGGTCGAGCGTATTGCCTGCCTTGTGAGTAGGGGGGGAAGGTGAGAGGGTGAGGTCAAAAGAGGAGAGGAGTGGAAAGAAGGAGGCAGAGAGGAATGAGTCAAAGGTAGGCGTAGGGAGGTTAAAGTCGCCCAGGACTGTGAGAGGTGAGCCGTCCTCAGGAAAGGAGCTTATCAAGGCATCAAGCTCATTGATGAACTCTCCGAGGGAACCTGGAGGGCGATAAATGATAAGGATGTTAAGCTTGAAAGGGCTGGTAACTGTGACAGCATGGAATTCAAAGGAGGCGATAGACAGATGGGTAAGGGGAGAAAGAGAGAATGACCACTTGGGAGAGATGAGGATCCCGGTGCCACCACCCCGCTGACCAGAAGCTCTCGGGGTGTGCGAGAACACGTGGGCGGACGAAGAGAGAGCAGTAGGAGTAGCAGTGTTATCTGTGGTGATCCATGTTTCCGTCAGTGCCAAGAAGTCGAGGGACTGGAGGGAGGCATAGGCTGAGATGAACTCTGCCTTGTTGGCCGCAGATCGGTAGTTCCAGAGGCTACCGGAGACCTGGAACTCCACGTGGGTCGTGCGCGCTGGGACCACCAGATCAGGGTGGCCGCGGCCACGCGGTGTGGAGCGTTTGTATGGTCTGTGCAGAGAGGAGAGAACAGGGATAGATAGACACATAGTTGACAGGCTACAGAAGAGGCTACGCTAAAGCAAAGGAGATTGGAATGACAAGTGGACTACACGTCTCGAATGTTCAGAAAGTTAAGCTTACGTAGCAAGAATCTTATTGACTAAAATGATTGAAATGATACAGTACTGCTGGAGTAGGCTAGCTGGCAGTGGCTGCGTTGTTGACTTTGTAGGCTAGCTGGCAGTGGCTGCGATGTTGACACTACACTAATCAAGTCGTTCCGTCGAGTGTAATAGTTTCTACAGTGTTGCTATTCGGGGGCTAGCTGGCTAGCTAGCAGTGTTGATTGCGTTACGTTACGTTAAAAGAACGACAATAGCTGGCTAGCTAACCTAGAAAATCGCTCTAGACTACACAATTGTCTTAGATACAAAGACGGCTATGTAGCTAGCTAGCTACGATCAAACAAATCAAACCGTTGTACTGTAATAGTTTCTACAGTGCTGCTATTCGGGGGCTAGCTGGCTAGCTAGCAGTGTTGATTGCGTTACGTTACGTTAAAAGAACGACAATAGCTGGCTAGCTAACCTAGAAAATCGCTCTAGACTACACAATTGTCTTAGATACAAAGACGGCTATGTAGCTAGCTAGCTACGATCAAACAAATCAAACCGTTGTACTGTAATGAAGTGAAATGAAAATGTGATACTACCTGTGGAGCGAAGCGGAATGTTGACCGGTTAGTTGAAGTTCTATTCGGTAGAGGTTGGCTAGCTGTTGGCTAGCTAGCTAGCAGTATCTCCTACGTTAAGGACGACAAATAGCTGGCTAGCTAACCTCGGTAAATTAAGATAATCACTCTAAGTCTACACACTCTAAACTACACAATTATCTTGGATACGAAGACAGCAAAGACAACTATGTAGCTAGCTAACACTTCACTAATCGAGTCGTTCAGTTGAGTGTAATAGTTTCTACAGTGCTGGTGGACAGTGGACGTTAGCTAGCTGCTTAGCTAGCTGCTGGGCAGATAGCAGTGTAGACTACGTTAGGACGACGAAATACGATAATTGCGCAATTATCTTTGATACAAAGACGGCTATGTAGCTAGCTAAGAAGAAATTGCTAAGATTAGACAAATCAAACCGTTGTACTATAATGAAATGTAATGAAAAATGTAATGAAAAGTTATACTACCTGCGGACCGAAGTGTAGATGCGACCGCTCGCTCCAACCCGGAAACGGAGTTAAACCCTTTCAAATTCCTTATATTAAGCAAACCAGACGGCACAATTTATTTTGTAATGTTTTTATTGATGGATAGCCTGGGGCACACTCCAACACTCAGACATAATTTACAAATAAAGCATTTGTGTTGAGTGAGTCCGCCAGTCCGCCCTAGGGATGACCAGGGATGTTCTCTTGATAAGTGTGTGAATTGGGTTTCAGGGAAAATGTATGGATTAAAAATTATATTATTTTCTTTAGGAATGTAGTGAAGTAAAAGTAAAAGCTGTAAAAAATATAAATAGTAAAGTACATATACCCCAAAAAACAACTTAAGTAGTACTTTAAATTAGCTTTACTTAAGGACTTTACTCCACTGGACGGAAGGAAGGAGAGAGAGTGAGAAAGGTTGAGAGAAATAGTTATACAGACAGAAATAGGAGGGAGAAGAGAGGAGAAGGATAGAGATACACAGAGAGAGAGAGATAGAAGAGGAGAGAGAGAAAGAACCCACTGGGTGCGTCCAGGGACAGTTCTCTAGACGTAGGGGGGTCTGTTCACCTCATGGGAAATCAGTGCCTTGCTCCTCTTTCTGCAATGAGCCAATGGAACGTGGGAGAAATAGTTTCCTTGTGAACTCTCACTGCTGCTTATTTGACTGTCCTGACCGAGACCAGTTGGACAGCAACCAAACTGGCTACTGTAAACCATAGCCCACTAGATAGGTGCTGAGTGTGATTGGGTGAATTTGCCTGAAACACAAACAGAATAATGACATGGTAAATATTCAATAACGGAAATTAAATCATGTGGATGTCAAAACAATAATAATAATTTCCTATATCCTCCTTGGCTGTGATATCTTATTGTAGGAAAATTTGGAATTTGAAAGAGGGATAGATTTGACTTTGTAATCCACTAGAGGTGAGTATTGACATGGGTTTCTGTCATGAAACCACTGTAGGAGTTAGAAGTTGTTAGAAGTTGTACCCGAAATGCTGGTCCATGATTAGATGCTTCTTTTCCACCTTAGTTATGGATAGGGTTGAGGAACAGGTCATCTTATCCTAGATCTGCTGTTTGGGGAAAGTTGTTCCTCAAGCCAGTTGTAAAGCACATTATGTCTACATGGAGGACATGCTGCTGAGTTGAGTGACAGTTATAACCTGTATATATTACAGTAATAACACAACACACTATACTGTATATATTACAGTAATAACACAACACACTATACGGTATATATTACAGTAATAACACAACACACTATACTGTATACATTACAGTAATAACACAACACACTATACTGTATATATTACAGTAATAACACAACACACTATACTGTATATATTACAGTAATAACACAACACACAACACTGTATATGTTACAGCTCTTAAGGGTATATCATAAGCAAAAACAGCAATATGGAGGCAGATTGACTGATAAGGAAATCAAGCAGGACACTGGCCTCTTAAATGTGTTTATTTCCCTACTTCCACCGTTTGATATTGTATTCTAGCGTAGCCTATACTGGAGTTGTAGCGGTTTGATCTGAGGGTATGTGTGTGGCACTGGATGGAAAGGTTTATTTGAGAAGCAGTCGGTATTCATAAACTATGCTCCTTACAAGAACCACCGTGGGAAGAAAAGTCTTTTCTAACTCCATTTACAATTGGGTTCAAATATTAACATCTTTTAATGTGCTAACATGTCTTACAAGCACGAACGCCACTTAATGCACCACCACTCAGTCATATGGCCATGAGCTGCCATTTTGTGACCTGGTCTACGCCAAGCTTTCCCCTCACACCATAGTGAAGTGGCTACATGTGGTTGCTCTTAATGCAGTTTATTTGGGCAAATGGTGCAGGAATTATATGTTATGAGGAGGGAAAGTGTCTGGGGTAATTATTTGTGTAAACCTTATTCCTCTTGATGTACTTTGTAGAGTAAATAAGCAGAGTTTCTGTCAGAGACAGTGCCAGATAGTTTCAGTGTTGACGTGGTAGACTGTAGAGTTTAATGTCGTCATTAATGAATGAATTCCCCTCCCTTACCCCTCACCCGTCTGCCTCACTCCTCCTCACCCTCCCCTCCCCATTGAGCACACCCTTCCTCCTACCCCCTCCGCACCCCATGCCCTCGCCCCTCCTCCCCCTCGCACCCTCCCCTCCCCATTGAGCACACCCTTCCTCCTACCCCCTCCGCACCCCATGCCCTCGCCCCTCCTCCCCCTCTCACCCTCCCCTCCCCATTGAGCACACCCTTCCTCCTACCCCCTCCGCACCCCATGCCCTCGCCCCTCCTCCCCCTCGCACCCTCCCCTCCCCATTGAGCACACCCTTCCTCCTACCCCCTCCGCACCCCATGCCCTCGCCCCTCCTCCCCCTCTCACCCTCCCCTCCCCATTGAGCACACCCTTCCTCCTACCCCCTCCGCACCCCATGCCCTCGCCCCTCCTCCCCCTCTCACCCTCCCCATTGAGCACACCCTTCCTCCTACCCCCTCCGCACCCCATGCCCTCGCCCCTCCTCCCCCTCTCACCCTCCCCTCCCCATTGAGCACACCCTTCCTCCTACCCCCTCCGCACCGCATGCCCTCGCCCCTCCTCCCCCTCTCACCCTCCCCATTGAGCACAACCTTCCTCCTACCCCCTCCGCACCCCATGCCCTCGCCCCTCCTCCCCCTCTCACCCTGCAGTCGATGTTTACTGAAAAGCTGGTAGGGAGTTAGTGTTCTGACGCGGTACATTTATTCTCATGCGGTTCAATGGCAAGGCCCGACTATTGATTTATTGCACGTGCCAGTTCTAATACCCAGGATACTTCTTAACCATAGGGCACTGCCTGAGTACTAATACCCAGGATACTTCTTAACCATAGGGCACTGCCTGAGTACTAATACCCAGGATACTTCTTAACAATAGGGCACTGCCTGAGTACTAATACCCAGGATACTTCTTAACCATAAGGCACTGCCTGAGTACTAATACCCAGGATACTTCTTAACAATAGGGCACTGCCTGAGTACTAATACCCAGGATACTTCTTAACCATAGGGCACTGCCTGAGTACTAATACCCAGGATACTTCTTAACCATAGGGCACTGCCTGAGTACTAATACCCAGGATACTTCTTAACCATAGGGCACTGCCTGAGTACTAATACCCAGGATACTTCTTAACCATAGGGCACTGCCTGAGTTCTAATACCCAGGATACTTCTTAACCATAGGGCACTGCCTGAGTACTAATACCCAGGATACTTCTTAACCATAGGGCACTGCCTGAGTACTAATACCCAGGATACTTCTTAACCATAGGGCACTGCCTGAGTACTAATACCCAGGATACTTCTTAACCATAGGGCACTGCCTGAGTACTAATACCCAGGATACTTCTTAACCATAGGGCACTGCCTGAGTACTAATACCCAGGATACTTCTTAACCATAGGGCACTGCCTGAGTACTAATACCCAGGATACTTCTTAACCATAGGGCACTGCCTGAGTACTAATACCCAGGATACTTCTTAACCATAGGGCACTGCCTGGGTTTTAATACCCAGGATACTTCTTAACCATAGGGCACTGCCTGAGTACTAATACCCAGGATACTTCTTAACCATAGGGCACTGCCTGAGTACTAATACCCAGGATACTTCTTAACCATAGGGCACTGCCTGAGTACTAATACCCAGGATACTTCTTAACCATAGGGCACTGCCTGAGTACTAATACCCAGGATACTTCTTAACCATAGGGCACTGCCTGAGTACTAATACCCAGGATACTTCTTAACCATAGGGCACTGCCTGAGTACTAATACCCAGGATACTTCTTAACCATAGGGCACTGCCTGAGTACTAATACCCAGGATACTTCTTAACCATAGGGCACTGCCTGAGTACTAATACCCAGGATACTTCTTAACCATAGGGCACTGCCTGACTACTAATACCCAGGATACTTCTTAACCATAGGGCACTGCCTGAGTACTAATACCCAGGATACTTCTTAACCATAGGGCACTGCCTGAGTACTAATACCCAGGATACTTCTTAACCATAGGGCACTGCCTGAGTACTAATACCCAGGATACTTCTTAACCATAGGGCACTGCCTGAGTACTAATACCCAGGATACTTCTTAACCATAGGGCACTGCCTGAGTACTAATACCCAGGATACTTCTTAACCATAGGGCACTGCCTGAGTACTAATACCCAGGATACTTCTTAACCATAGGGCACTGCCTGAGTACTAATACCCAGGATACTTCTTAACCATAGGGCACTGCCTGAGTTCTAATACCCAGGATACTTCTTAACCATAGGGCACTGTCTGAGTACTAATACCCAGGATACTTCTTAACCATAGGGCACTGCCTGAGTACTAATACCCAGGATACTTCTTAACCATAGGGCACTGCCTGAGTACTAATACCCAGGATACTTCTTAACCATAGGGCACTGCCTGAGTACTAATACGCAGGATACTTCTTAACCATAGGGCACTGCCTGAGTACTAATACCCAGGATACTTCTTAACCATAGGGCACTGCCTGAGTACTAATACCCAGGATACTTCTTAACCATAGGGCACTGCCTGAGTACTAATACCCAGGATACTTCTTAACCATAGGGCACTGCCTGAGTACTAATACCCAGGATACTTCTTAACCATAGGGCACTGCCTGAGTACTCACTATTCTTTTTCGTGTCGGTACAGAACTGATAAATGTTGTTTATCCAGTCATCTGTTGGTTCTAGAATCCCTCTTCATCCTGTTATACATCACACACTTCATGCAGCATCTGCCTGCTTTGGATGAATAGGTGCCAATATATTCTGTTATACTGTATATACATGATGTATTATGATGTGGCACGCTGACTGTCTGGTGAGCATAGCCTTAGTGGACCTACAGCAGAACATTTTAAAGATCAATTCTTCTAAACATATTGCACTGTTTCTGTATGTTGCCAACACATTTCCTTTTATTTCTATGATCATTTACAAATAGAAGCCTATGAGACCAGCTGGACATGACCAGTTAAACCCCTCCCACCACACTAAGCTCACCCATAGCAGAACGGGAGCCACCAAGGACCAGTGAAAACCCAGGTAGTCAGGACACATTTTATGTGAATGATTTAATGATGCCTGCTGTCATTGCCGTTCCATCCTACTGAATCCATACACATGGCACATGGTCATATGTCATGTATAACAGGTCCCAGTGTAACGCACACACACACACACACACACACACACACACACACACACACACACACACACACACACACACACACACACACACACCCCAGTAGGACTGCATCATATATCAGAGGGGGATTGTACATGGTGCATGACCCATAAACTCTGTTAATACACTGCCTCCACGATCCTGTCTGACCTATACATACCGTTCGGATGCCAACAAGAGCTTTGTAGCCATGCACCGGATTGCATATCCAGCTAAGCTTTAACGTTATATTCAACATAATTACTCTTTTCGAAAATCCCTGTTTTCATAAACAATATGGCCCTCTGTGATCCCATAATATAGAAACGCATCATTTAATGGATTCCTAGAATACCTGTTGCAAACCATGGCTTCACTACATCCCTGACCTCATCCTCCGCACAGCTAAAGCAGACGCTGATGGACAAGTGAAGATCCTCGTAACCCCGCAGAGAGGTTGTAATTTGTGCCAGATGTGTAGGAGAACTCAGTGTGAGCAAAGGTCGTACATGAATCAGAAATATATGCTTGTTATTTAGTGGTGAATCGTTCTACCAAACAATTATCAAGTGTGCGTGTGTGTCAGCCTTCCAGAAACAATTACTGCTTTTCTGCCAAAGCTTTTCTGTCGAGAGAGAAGCATACATTTTGACCAATACGTGTCCTATAGATAAAGCTTTAGGAAACCCAACAAGATGAAATTATCCTATCAATCTCTACCTATCTATCAATCTCTACCCATCTATCAATCTCTACCCATCTATCAATCTCTACCCATCTATCAATCTCTACCCATCTATCAATCTCTACCCATTTATCAATCTCTACCTATCTATCAATCTCTACCCATCTATCAATCTCTACCCATCTATCAATCTCTACCCATCTATCAATCTCTACCCATCTATCAATCTCTACCCATCTATCAATCTCTACCCATCTATCAATCTCTACCCATCTATCAATCTCTACCTATCTATCAATCTCTACCCATCTATCAATCTCTACCCATCTATCAATCTCTACCTATTTATCAATCTCTACCTATCTATCAATCTCTACCTATCTATCAATCTCTAACTATCTATCCCACCAGAAAGCTATATACTGAAATGCCATAACTTGTCTGTCTGTCTGCCTGTCTGTCTGCCATGACTCAATACAACCACGGGGGTATGGATCATAGATCATCCAAGCACCCCCAATGCTCCTTCCTTCCCGGCCCAGCTCAGTGCACTGTTGGCTGAGTACCAAGCCCTCCTTGACCCTCTGAGGATAGCCAGGCCTGCTATTCTGGCTGGTGGTAGCAAATACAGTTTGGCTGGAAGTGGACCATGGAGACACGGTGGGAACTAAAAGAAGAAAACACTTGTTGCTGTGTTTTGGACTGTTCCTTGTGTGACTAGGTCCTTTTGCTGTTAGGGCTTGTTGCTTGTTGCTAGGCTTGTTGCTTGTTGCTAGGCTTGCTTGGGATTGAGATGGATGCAAGCTGGCTATCTGGCAGAGGACTGTAGGGATCTTGATTCATGACAAGAAATACATTTCTATAATTCTTGAATCATCTTATTTAGATAGGCTCGATACATTAAAGCATAAGTCAACAGTCTTGGCATCTGTTGCAAAGTTGTCCTCTTAGTAGACATCGTAATGACAGCAAACACTTCATAACCTGTGTCACGTGCCACAGCCCAAATGTTATCCGTGTGTGTGTGTGTGTGTGTGTGTGTGTGTGAGCAGTTTGGCCCTCGTCACAGGGTGTGTGTGTCAGCGGTTTGCCCCTCGTCACAGTGTGTGTGTGTGTGTGTGTGTGTGTGTGTGTGTGTGTGTGTGTGTGTGTGTGTGTGTGTGTGTGTGTGTGTGTGTGAGCAGTTTGTCCCTCGTCACAGTGTGTGTGTTTGTGAGAGCAGTTTGCCCCTCGTCAAAGTGTGTGTGTGTGTGTGTGTGTGTGTGTGTGTGTGTGTGTGTGTGTGTGTGTGTGTGTGTGTGTGTGTGTGTGTGTGTGTGTGTGTGTGTGTGAGCAGTTTGTCCCTCGTCACAATGTGTGTGTGTGTGTGTGTGTGTGTGTGTGTGTGTGTGTGTGTGTGTGTGTGTGTGTGTGTGTGTGTGTGTGTGTGTGCGTGTGTGTGTGAGCGGTTTGCCCCTCGTCACAGTGTGTGTGTGTGTGTGTGTGTGTGTGTGTGTGTGTGTGTGTGTGTGAGCGGTTTATCCTTGTCACAGTGTGTATGTGTGTGTGTGAGAGCGGTTTGCCCCTCGTCACAGTGTGTGTGTGTGTGAGCGGTTTGCCCCTTGTCACATTGTGTGTGTTTGTGAGAGCAGTTTGCCCCTCGTCACAGTGTGTGTGTGTGTGAGCGGTTTGCCCCTTGTCACATTGTGTGTGTTTGTGAGAGCAGTTTGCCCCTCGTCACAGTGTGTGTGTGTGTGTGTGTGTGTGTGTGTGTGTGTGTGTGTGTGTGTGTGTGTGTGTGTGTGTGTGAGCGGTTTGTCCCTCGTCACAGTGTGTGTGTGTGTGAGCAGTTTGTCCCTCGTCACAATGTGTGTGTATGAGCGAATGGCCCCTCGTCACAATGTGTGTGTGAGTGGTTTGCCCCTCGTCACAGTGTGTGTGTGTGAGCGGTTTGCCCCTCATCACAGTGTGTGTGTGTGTGTGTGTGTGTGTGTGTGTGTGAGCGGTTTATCCTCGTCACAGTGTGTATGTGTGTGTGTGAGAGCGGTTTGCCCCTCGTCACAGTGTGTGTGTGTGTGTGTGAGCGGTTTGCCCTTCGTACAGTGCGTGTGTGTGTGAGCGGTTTTCCCCTCGTCACAGTGTGTGTGTGTGTGTGTGTGATCGGTTTGCCCCTCGTCACAGTGTGTGTGTGTGATTGGTTTGCCCCTCGTCACAGTGCGTGTGTGTGATTGGTTTTCCCCTCGTCACAGTGTGCTACTTAACAATAATTGGGTCACATTTCAAATGAGCCAATGCAGAAAAAGCTTCCCTCTCTACCACAAGAGAACATATACCACCCAGGATTCTCTAAGGGGGTTGTCACAAGGGAACAATCACTTTATAGTCTTTTGGGAAAATGTGGTAATTTTAGTTCGACTACACCCTTAAAACAACCTTACTACATAAAGATGTATTGTAAGTTACTCTGGTAAAAGTTGCTAAATGACTCAAATCTAAATATAATTCAAACTGAATTTAAGTCAATATAATATATCTCAACAAAATGTTAATTTTCTGCTCATGGAGTCTTATAAAAAAAACCTGTTCTCGCACAGCTCTCTCTCTGCCTCCTGTTTTCAAGGTGAACATTTCAGGGCAAACTCAGTCAAGTCAGTTTATCTCTCCCTGTGATTTCACTCCTCCGAGGTGATCCCCTCTTCCAGACAAGAGAGTGTGTGTGTAAGAGACAGGTTGCGTCCCAAATGGCCACATATTCCTTATGTAGTGCACTACGTTTGACCAGAGACATACAGTATGGACCCTGGTCAAAAGTAGTGGGATTTGGGATACAGCCAGAGAGTTTAGAGCTGGCATGTGGGAGCCTGGACAGCCCACACAAATACCCTGATCTATGTCTGTGTGTGCAGTCATCAGACAGAGCACCACAGTCTGTGCTTTGTATCAAACACACACTCTGTCATGAAGATGAACTCTCCACACACACACACACACACACACACACACACACACACACACACACACACACACACACACACACACACACACACTACCACCCCCTAGTCAACCCTGTAACTTGAACAAAACCCATCAGATGTGCATTAATACTCATATCTCTGACAGGCTGAGGGAGGCTTGCTAATACACAGTCCCTACAAGATCCAATATTGATAATGATTTGGGAAACTCTACCGCAGGGGTGTTCAACTCTTACCCGACGAGGTCCGGAGCCTGCTACTTCTCTGTTCTACCTGATAATGACTTGGGAAACTCTACAGCAGGGGTGTTCAACTCTTACCCTACGAGGTCCGGAGCCTGCTACTTATCTGTTCTACCTGATAATGATTTGGGAAACTCGACAGCAGGGGTGTTCAACTCTTAACCTACGAGGTCCGGAGCCTGCTACTTCTCTGTTCTACCTGATAATGACTTGGGAAACTCTACAGCAGGGGTGTTCAACTCTTAACCTACGAGGTCCGGAGCCTGCTACTTCTCTGTTCTACCTGATAATGATTTGGGAAACTCTACAGCAGGGGTGTTCAACTCTTAACCTACAAGGTCCGGAGCCTGCTACTTCTCTGTTCTACCTGATAATGACTTGGGAAACTCTACAGCAGGGGTGTTCAACTCTTAACCTACGAGGTCCGGAGCCTGCTACTTCTCTGTTCTACCTGATAATGATTTGGGAAACTCTACAGCAGGGGTGTTCAACTCTTAACCTACGAGGTCCGGAGCCTGCTACTTCTCTGCTCTACCTGATAATGATTTGCACCCACCTGGTGTCCCAGGTCTGAATCAGTCCCTGATCAGACAGGAAGAATGAGAAAACTCAGAGGAACTGACTTCCAGGTTCAGAGTTGAGTTTGAGGGTGCTAGAGGATAACGTTTTTGTTTTAATGAAACCTGTTTTTACTTCCATGCTATTACAATGACTTGACATTATGATAAAATAATTAGACACTTTTGATCTGGAACTAAAACCTTATGGTTTCAAATAAAGACCACCTCTAAATCCAACGTCCTTTCACTCATGCCTCCCATTCCTTTAACACTTGTACAGATTTGTGGTCTTAATTTGATCATTGTGTCTTCTGTGAAGATCCTCCCATCCTCGTCATCCCTACGGAGAGGTCTAGGAAGAACTAAGGATCATTCCATCCTCATCATCCCCACGGAGAGGCCTAGGAAGAACTAAGGATCCTCCTATCCTCGTCATCCCTACGGAGAGGTCTAGGAAGAACTAAGGATCATCCCATCCTCGTCATCCCTACGGAGAGGTCTAGGAAGAACTAAGGATCCTCCCATCCTCGTCATCCCTACGGAGAGGTCTAGGAAGAACTAAGGATCCTCCCATCCTCGTCATCCCTACGGAGAGGCCTAGGAAGAACTGAGGATCATTCCATCCTCGTTGTAACGGTTTTCTTGAGTCGAAGGAGAGGAGGCCCAAAATGCAGCGTGGCTATTTAGATTCATGTTTAATGAAAAAAGAACACGAACAGTACAAAAACAATAAACATAACGAGAAAACCTAAACAGCCTATACTGGTGCAAACTAACACAGAGACAGGAACAATCACCCACAATCCCAATCAGAGACAATGACTAACACCAGCCTCTGATTGAGAACTATATCAGGCCAGACATAGAAATAGACAAACAAGACATCCAACATAGAATGCCCACTCATATCACACCTTGACCAAACAAAACATAGAAACATACAAAGCAAACTATGGTCAGGGTGTGACACTCGTCATCCCCAAGGAGGAGCCTAGGAAGAACTAAGGATCATCCCATCCTCGTCATCCCTACGGAGAGGTCTAGGAAGAACTAAGGATCATCCCATCCTCGTCATCCCTACGGAGAGGTCTAGGAAGAACTAAGGATCCTCCCATCCTCGTCATCCCTACGGAGAGGCCTAGGAAGAACTAAGGATCATCCCATCCTCGTCATCCCCAGGGAGAGGCCTAGGAAGAACTGAGGATCCTCCTATCCTCGTCATCCCCAGGGAGAGGCCTAGGAAGAACTAAGGATCATCCTATCCTCGTCATCCCTACGGAGAGGCCTAGGAAGAACTAAGGATCATCCCATCCTCGTCATCCCTACGGAGAGGCCTAGGAAGAACTGAGGATCATCCCATCCTCATCATCCCCAGGGAGAGGCCTAGGAAGAACTAAGGATCATCCCATCCTCGTCATCCCTACGGAGAGGTCTAGGAAGAACTAAGGATCATCCCATCCTCGTCATCCCTACGGAGAGGCCTAGGAAGAACTAAGGATCATCCCATCCTCGTCATCCCCAGGGAGAGGCCTAGGAAGAACTAAGGATCATCCCATCCTCGTCATCCCTACAGAGAGGCCTAGGAAGAACTAAGGATCATCCCATCCTCGTCATCCCCAGGGAGAGGCCTAGGAAGAACTAAGGATCATCCCATCCTCGTCATCCCCATGGATCTTTGGATGCAGTAGTGGAGACTCCCTAGACTGGAATACTTACCTTTTAGTATTTTATTCAACATCTGATAGACTTCTTGGCTGTGTCTGGATGCTGGAGTCCAGAGACCATGTATTTTATACAGAACCTTCATAGATGTGTCTGGATTAGGATTATGGCTTGGTGTCCATCCTACCTGTCCTGTACAAACACCCAATGGGAGTGTCTCACAGTCTAACCCCACAGTTCCAACTAGGTGATGATCCCTTAATAATCCATGTTGGTCAGAGTACACAACACCATGCCTACTGAAAACTTGCACGTTCAGTTTACATCCAGGTGTATTTAGCAGGTCTAAATAGACTTATTCTGTCCATGTTGTACTATACAAGGGTTAGTGCTTATTTACTGGTTATGGTATAATGCAAGTATTTTATTCAACGTCTGACAGAAGTGCAGTACAATAAAGCTGATCTTAGATCAGTTTTCACCCCTAATGAAAGATAGGGGCATATTAACTATCTCCCCTCTCCCCCTCGTCTCCTCTCCTTTCCCCCTCCCCCTCCTCTTCTCACCCTCTCCTCCTCTCACCCTCTCCTCTCCCCCTCTCCTCCTCTCTCTCCTCCTCATTCCATTTGTGTGTTCTCAGCATTGTATTGTTGTGTAAATCTCATCCATCACATTACAGTTTCATCTACACACCCTAGATATTAACATACTGTGCATCCCAAAAGGCACCCTATTCCCTACAAAGTGTATTACTTTTGACAAAAGTAGTTGTCACACCCTGACCATAGTTTGCTTTGTATGTTTGTATGTTTTGTTTGGTCAGGGTGTGATATGAGTGGGTATTCTATGTTGGATGTCTTGTTTGTCTATTTCTATGTCTGGCCTGATATGGTTCTCAATCAGAGGCAGGTGTTAGTCATTGTCTCTGATTGGGAACCATATTTAGGTAGCCTGTTTGGTGTTGGGTTTTGTGGGTGATTGTTCCTGTCTCTGTGTTAGTTTGCACCAGTATAGGCTGTTTAGGTTTTCTCGTTATGTTTATTGTTTTTGTACTGTTCGTGTTCTTTTTTTCATTAAACATGAATCTAAATAGCCACGCTGCATTTTGGTGCGCCTCTCCTTCACCAAAAGAAAACCGTTACAGTAGTGCACTACATAGGGGGAGGGCTAGTCAAAAGTATCGCTCTACAGATGCTGTATCTTAATTCGATCCTCCTGTTGCAGGAATGTTCCTGCACAGCAGGAAATGCAAACTTGCAGTGTATTCAAGGATGGTAATTTCCACTTTAAAATTTCAGACTTCATTTTCCCTTGTGAAAATGTACCAACCACCTACAAAAATGTCCATTAATTATAATCCACATAATAATTCACTTTTCCTTTTGCGCACGATTCTCTTCCTGGTGTAGCAAACGGGCTCACATTAAGATCCTACATCTGTATCTAGGGAATATGGTGGCATTAGAGACCATAGTCTGTCTTGATCATCTCACTCCCATGAATGTTATATGAATCTCTGTATGTGATAAGAGGGGTGCTATCTGCCGTACCACAAGAGGAGAGTCAACCCACAGTCGTTTAACTAAGCTTGAACATGACAGCGGTGCAATGAAGACATATTAACCAGGTTACTAAGGAGTACAAAAATCAAAGGAAAAATAAATAGAAGCTTTGCACTTGTTGATAAGGTAGAATAATTTAAACAAACTTAACACGGGTGGCTTTTAACCCTTAGACTACTAGTCATTTCTATGTGAATGTACCATTAGGGAGGGTGAGTAGAGTAGAGTGATGGTTCACCATAGAGGAGTGTGTAGCTTTCAGCCATATTCAGATCTTTATCCTTGAAGTGCAGTTGATCCAAGGTCGTCCCTCACACTGTGTAGCTTATTCAGTGTGAAGCAGAACGTATGGAGACAGTGTCTGTATGTCAGGCCCACGGACATACATCAGGCCCAGTTCTCCTCGCCCTCTCACCTCAGGCGGGATGAATGAAGACGAGGAACTGTGGTTATGTCTGAGGATGTGGTGTAGGAAGGAGGAGGGAGCGTACCAGTGTGTGGCACACATGCAGATAAATACTGGAGGATGAATTACAGTATGTGAGAAAGAGAGAGAGAGAGAGAGAGAGAGAGAGAGAGGGATATGGGGAGGGAGAGAGAGATGGAGAAGGAGAGGGGGAGGGAGAGAGGGAGAGAAAGGGCAAGGGTGAGAGGGCGAGAGAGAGAGGGAGAGGGAGAGGGAGAGAGCGAGGGAGGGAGAGGGAATGAGGGAGATATACACAGAGAGAGATACTCAGCCTCTTCTCTATCTGTTGTGTACTCACCCACTCCGTCACCACCCACTTACACCATTCACAATCCTCAACCATTTTAGGATCTCTGCAGTGCTGCTATGGGGTCTAACAGAATCAAAAACAGCATTCCTGTCCCTCCACTCTTCCATAACCCTACAAACACCAGCCCCAGACACACAGTCTATGTGTATCCAGTACAATGTCTTCAGCACAGCTAGGATTGGAATGATTGGGCATAAGGCCTTTAAAACGCTGTATTAACGTAAACTGGATTATTGAATGAAATGAAATTGTTACCACTTGTGGACTATACAGTATTGTCTGTCCTTTACCATGTTTCTAGTCACTAAGACTTCAATGCCTCAACCAGGCTACAGTGGCCTCAGAGTAGGGCAATTACAATCAGAGTTTCTGGTTTAGGAATGTGTGGGGAGAGTGTCTGGTCTGGTGGTGGCGCATCATAAAGACTGTAGCAGCATAGCTGGACAACTCCTACAGCTCTGGTATAGATACATTACATTACCTGAACAACTTGAATAGACACGGCTAACTACTCTGTCTGAAGATTACGTAGTCATTCTGAATTACCCATACATGCATCAGTACAGACGTTGGTTGATATGAAACTGATACAACTTTCAACTGAACAATGGGAACAGTGAAGCATTTGCTACTTTGGGTACAGAGAGTGATGACCAGCAGGTTCAGCCAGTTCAAGGCTGGATTGGTCACGAGTTGAGGCTTCTGAGAATGTTGTGTCCTGTGTCATCTGGGTCTTCGTCAGGCATCCGGCTGGCCGGGCTGTCCCCCACAGCCACAGCGAAAGAGGACACCCAAACAGTCTCTCCAACTGCTAAGAAAAATGGCCTACCTTCTTTCTCTCTCCTTCTTCCTCCTCTTCCTAGGACTCACACAGGCCCACCCTCTCCAGCTTGATGAGAAGGATGAGATGGTCTTCACAGAAGACCCAGATGATCTGGTGGACATCACCACCAGGATCCTGGAGACCAACAATGGCACCACAGAGATGCTGATGGAAGGAGACGTCATGGTCCCCAGAACCAGGACTGCCATCAGGTGCTTGTGGTCCAACAAATGTCTCTGGGAGAAGAAGAAGTCAGAGAACCTCGTCAAGGTTCCTTACACGCTCAGCTCAGATTTTGACTCTTACTCCCAGGGGAAGATCAAGTACGCCATGAACACCTTCCACACCAAGACCTGCGTGCGCTTCGTCCAACGTAGCAACCAGAGGGACTACCTCAGCATCGAAAGCAGATCCGGCTGTTCTTCATGGGTTGGAAAAACCGGAGGTAAGCAGCTCGTATCCCTCGAAAAAGGAGGGTGTGTTTACCACGGTACCATCCAGCACGAGCTGCTCCACGCTCTGGGTTTCTACCACGAACAGAACAGGAGTGACCGCGACAAGTACATCAGGATCAACTGGGAGTATGTTGAACGCGGGGAGGAGCCCAACTTCGACAAAGAGGACACCAACAACCTGGACATTCCCTATGACTACTCCTCCGTCATGCATTATAATAGATGGTCGTTCAGCACTGTGTATAGGCAGGAGACGATCACTCCTATTCCTGACGCCACTGTGCCCATCGGACAGAGCTTGGGGATGTCTGCGATCGACGTTCAGAGGGTTAACAAGCTCTACAGGTGTTAAAGGGAGGGAAAAGTTGGAGCTGAATCTGATGTCTGAATCTGATGTCTGATGTCTGAATTTGATGTCTGAATCTGATGTCTGAATCTGATGTCTGAATCTGATGTCGGAATCTGATGTCTGAATTTGATGTCGGAATCTGATGTCTGAATCTGATGTCTGAATCTGATGTCTGAATTTGATGTCGGAATCTGATGTCCGATGTCTGAATCTGATGTCTGAATTTGATGTCGGACTGTCAATGTTAAAATGATCTGGCATTGTGTTGTTTGAAGGCAACGTGAGGTTTTGTCATGTTCATTACCTGATAGTAATGGAAATAAAAATAAATCTCATGAGGAAGCACATAAGTCCTCTATCTTTCTTTTGTCAAGTCATTTCAGTCAATTGTCCACACTACATCATTTAGTGTAGGGTTAGGGTTATGGTTATGGTTAGGGTTATGGTTAATGTTGAGCCAGGGGATGAACATGAACCTAGAGTTAGAGTTATGGTTATGGTTAGGGTTGAGCCAGGGGATGAACATGAACCTAGAGTTAGGGTTAGGATTAGGGTTATGGTTAGGCTTATGGTTAGGGTTGAGCCTGGGGATGAACATGAACCTAGAGTTAGGGTTAGGGTTATGGTTAGGGTTGAGCCAGGGGATGAACATGAACCTAGAGTTAGGGTTAGGGTTATGGTTAGGGTTGAGCCAGGGGATGAACATGAACCTGGAGTTAGGGTTAGGGTTATGGTTATGGTTATGGTTAGGGTTAGGGTTATGGTTAGGGTTGAGCCAGGTGATGAACATGAACCTAGAGTTAGGGTTAGGATTAGGGTTATGGTTAGGCTTATGGTTAGGGTTGAGCCTGGGGATGAACATGAACCTAGAGTTAGGGTTAGGGTTATGGTTAGGGTTGAGCCAGGGGATGAACATGAACCTAGAGTTAGGGTTAGGGTTAGGGTTATGGTTAGGCTTATGGTTAGGGTTGAGCCAGGTGATGAACATGAACCTAGAGTTAGGGTTAGGGTTAGGCTTATGGTTAGGGTTGAGCCAGGTGATGAACATGAAACTAGAGTTAGGGTTAGGGTTATGGTTAGGGTTGAGCCAGGGGATGAACATGAACCTGGAGTTAGGGTTAGGGTTATGGTTATGGTTATGGTTAGGGTTAGGGTTATGGTTAGGGTTGAGCCAGGTGATGAACATGAACCTAGAGTTAGGGTTAGTTGAACAGTTGTTGATAGTTAGTTTGAACATCTATAAATCTTCTGACGGGGGCTGTCCAGATAGTGGGATTCTACTGGTTCACTCCCACTGACCATGCACTTGCAGAGTCTCCATCCATCCTTCTTGTTCTAGACACACTTATCTTCCGGACCCTGGTCCCACAGACAGACACACACATTCTCTCTCTGAATCCATATCTTTTGCCATAGTGGAAGCATACCCTGCGTCTCAAATCACTCTCTATACATAGTACCCCACTTTTGACCAGGGCCCATGCCCTATGGTCCCTGGTCAAAAATAGTGCACTAAATAGGGAACAGGGTTTAATTCGGGACGCTGGCCATGGGGAACGTCCTATCTGTTCAGTGTCATATGTTAATACGGATGAGGATGAGCCACATTTTGAATTACATGTAGAAAGAGCGAGCGATCTTAGGATCTCTGGTACTAGGAGGAATGCATGTGCATGTGAAAGTGCTCTTAAAATGGAACTGGGCATCTTCTTGAGTCCAGTGGAATGAGTGCATTTGGCAAGAGTACAAAGGCAGAGAAATACAGTAGATGACATATTGTGGAAGATTTCTTCAAAAGCATATGGATTCTTCCCTTTGCCATTAGGTCTATCTCTTCCATCTAATAGCACTGGTTCTGTTATGAAGACTCACCTCATGCATTTTAAAGTATAGAAATGACTCAAAGCCAAAGAGAATGTTAAATGGAAGCAAGGAGGTTGATTTTGCTCCTATCTTCCTTTACATCTGTAGAGCTATAATGGAGCTATGGAACACTCCTAAATCAATATGATTACAATGGAACTATAGAACACTTGTAACAGACGTCTTCGGGAGAAAGCGAGGAGGACCAAAGCGCAGCGTGGTTAGTGTTCATCTTTTTAATAAGAAACTGAACACTTCAAAAATACAAAACAACAAAGTGACAACCGAAACAGTTCTATCTGGTGCAGACACACAAAGACTGAAAATAACCACCCACAAAACACAAAGGAAAACAGGCTACCTGAACCTATAGAGGAGGGTCAGGGGGGCGTCTGTCCGCGGTGGCGGCTCTGGCGCGGACCCCACTTCACCACAGTTTTTGTCCGCCTCGTCAACCGCCCCAGTTGCCTCTTACGAGCGGCAACCCTCGCCGCCGACCTCGGACTGGGGACCCTAGAAATGGGTCCCGAATGGACGGGAGACTCCGGCGGCTCAGGACAGACGGGCGACTCCGGCGGCTCAGGACAGACGGGAGACTCCGGCGGCTCAGGACAGACGGGCGACTCCGGCGGCTCAGGACAGACGGGAGACTCTGGCGGCTCAGGACAGACGGGCGACTCTGGCGGCTCAGGACAGACGGGAGACTCTGGCGGCTCAGGACAGACGGGCGACTCTGGCGGCTCAGGACAGACGGGCCACTCTGGCGGCTCAGGACAGACGGGAGACTCTAGCAGCTCCGGGCAGACGGGAGACTCTAGCAGCTCAGGACAGGAGGAAGGCTCTGGCAGCGCTGGACAGGCGGGAGCACCTGTAGGCAGAAGACGGAGAGACTGGTGCGGGGGGCTGCCACCGGAGGGCTGGTGCGTGGAGGTGGCACTGGATAGACCGGACCGTGCAGGCGCACTGGAGCTCTTGAGCACCGAGCCTGCCCAACCTTACCTGGTTGAATGCTCCCGGTAGCCAGGCCAGTACGGCGAGGGGGAATAGCCCGCACTGGGCTGTGCTGGCGAACCGGGGACAAAGAGAGGAGGACACAAGTGCAGCGTGGTTAGTGTTCATCTTTTTAATAAGAAACCGAACACTTCAAAAATACAAAACCACAAAGTGACAACCGAAACAGTTCTATCTGGTTTAGACACATAAAGACTGAAAATAACCACCCACAAAACACAAAGGAAAACAGGCTACCTAAATATGGTTCTCAATCAGGGACATCGATAGACAGCTGCCTCTGATTGAGAACCATATCAGGCCAAACACAGAAATAGAAAATATAGAAAAACTAACATAGACTGTCCACCCCAACCCACGTCCTGACCGTACTAAATAAAGACAAAACAAAGGACTAAAGGTTAGAACGTGGCAACACTCCTAAATCAATATGACTATAATGGAACTATAGAACAATCCTAAATCAATGACTATAATGGAACTATAGAACACTCCTAATTCAATATGATTATAATGGAACTATAGAACACTCCTAAATCAATATGACTATAATGGAGTTCTGGAACACTCCTAAATCAATATGATTACAATGGAACTATAGAACACTCCTAAATCAATATGACTATAATGGAACTATAGACCACTCCTAAATCAATATGACTGTAATGGAGTTCTGGAACACTCCTAAATCAATATGTCTATAATGGAGTTCTGGAACACTCCTAAATCATTATGACTATAATGGAGTTCTGAACCACTCCTAAATCAACATGACTATAATAGAACTATGGAACACTCCTAAATCAACATGACTATAATAGAACTATGGAACACTCCTAAATCAATATGACTATAATAGAACTATGGAACACTCCTAAATCAATATGACTATAATAGAACTATGGAACACTCCTAAATCAACATGACTATAATAGAACTATGGAACACTCCTAAATCAACATGACTATAATAGAACTATGGAACACTCCTAAATCAACATGACTATAATAGAACTATGGAACACTCCTAAATCAACATGACTATTATAGAACTATGGAACACTCCTAAATCAATATGACTATAATATTTTATTTAACTAGCCAGTTAAGAACAGATTCTTATTTACAATGACAGCCTACCCCGGCCAAACCCTCCTCTAAGCCGGATGACACTGGGCCAATTTTGCGCCACCCTATGGGACTTCCGATCACGGCCGGTTGTGATACAGCCTGGGATTGAACCAGGGTCTGTAGTGAAGCCTCTAGCACTGAGATGCAGTGCTTTAGACCGCTGCTCCACTTGGGAGCCCTATTGTATTGGGATACAAACAAGATATCCGACAGCTGTAACGTTGGAGAAGCTCCAGAACGGTTGTGGTCTGGGAGAATTCGTTTTTCCAAAGACGTTTCTCTTTGTGCTCTTGAGAGGACACGCAGTGACCAAAGTGTCAAATCAACCTGATTAGATTTGACATGTTGATGTAGGATTTCTGGAGAGGAAACTGAAAGCAAGACAACACTACAATACTGTATATAGTCCATCTATGACATCTTTATAAACTCTTCATTTTTTTTGCACAAGAGCTGAATCATGGTATCACCCTCCATATAAAACTACAGTTCTCTACTGAACTACAGTCTCAGCAATAACTCCTGGACATATCTTGAATCGTGGCTGTAAAACGGGACTGCATAAATCCTCTCAAAGACCCAAAGACACCTCCAATGACAACAGTACAGTTGTGTAGAGACTTGGCTTGCCTTTTCTCCCTCTGTTGCTCAGTTTGAGATGGATAGTAGTCTCTCGTGACATATTTGGTTCTGGGTTTGGAAATTAGATGGATAGATACGCTTGTCTCTGGGAACGCATATATGTTTGATGTGGGATTTGCCCATGAAAAATAAAAAGCAAGCCGGCCGGGGAGTCGAGACGAGCATCCGGGACTGCATCATGAATGCACCCTATTCCATTTTTAGTGCACTACTTTTGACCAAGGGTGCCATTGGGGATGCAAAGCGGGACACTGGGAAACAATGTCTCAGACACTCAGGGGGAATCATGTATGTGGGGGACGGACACAGGAGCACACAGCCGCCCCAAAGATAGAACCGACTGACATCTCCATATCTCTCAGCAGCCTTGCATGGCGACTGTGTGTTCACACAGGGTGCATGGACACGGGAAACAGGCAGGGTCTGGGGCTCGTAATGGGCCAGATACCTTCATGTCTTGTACATCACGGCAGTGGTTCTCACAGAAACAGTTTAGTCGTCCAGGTTTTTGTTCCAGTTTAGATTCATTCATTCTCTCTGTTCTCTTCTCAACACAATCCAGTGGGGTTCTCCCTGTAGTTGAAGAAGAATCAGACAGGTTTGTTAACCATTGCCAAACCCAACAGTGAAATCATATACACCACAGCTCACAGTACATTGAGTACGCTCATCCAAGCGTGGAGAGAGGGGATAGAGGGATGGAGTGGAGAGGTATTGGGTTCTGCCCCCAGAGACAAGACACTCTGGAGGGGCTATATATTGTAAAACCTCTGCCAGCTGCACCGGACAACCCTGCCTGGGTTCAAATCATCTTTGTTTTCTTTCAAACCCATTCACTGTGCTTGATTGAGCTTACCTGACGCAATAGAACCAATGGAATAGTCTCAAAAGTGCAAACTCCATCCATCTGGCAGTCCAGACAGACTCTAATAAAACCATCAAACTATTTGAAGGGAAACAAATGCAGTTTGAACCCAGGTCTTCCACTGAGGAGCTCCACTTGAAACGCTGGACAATCCTGAGAAAGGGCAGTATTTCAACCAGCTATAGCAGCTCCACTGTCAACGTGTTACAATACATGGTGGATTGATGACATTAAAATCCCACTATGTTGTAGCTGGCAGATAGAGGTGGTGGTGAAAGAACACAATGTCTGCTCAGACATAGTATTCAAATGGGTTTCCAATCTTATAGGAGCAGGGTGGTAATTTGGCTTTAGCGTTTATAATAATACGATTTGAAGTAATTCAATATAAATAATGATACATAAGTGTAGAAAAGTGACAATGGGGGTGCATTGGGAATGTTTTCACTGTGTTTAGTGGGTCTATTGTGGTCACCCACACAGAGAGAGAGCTAGCCTACAGGACCAGGTTGGCTTTCACTGTGTTTAGTGGGTCTGTTGTGATTTCCCACACAGAGAGAGAGCTAGCCTACAGGACCAGGTTGGCTTTCACTGTGTTTAGTGGGTCTATTGTGGTTACCCACACAGAGAGAGAGCTAGCCTACAGGACCAGGTTGGTTTTCACTGTGTTTAGTGGGTCTATTGTGGTTACCCACACAGAGAGAGAGCTAGCCTACAGGACCAGGTTGGTTTTCACTGTGTTTAGTGGGTCTATTGTGATTACCCACACAGAGAGAGCTAGCCTACAGGACCAGGTTGGTTTTCACTGTGTTTAGTGGGTCTATTGTGGTTACCCACACAGAGAGAGAGCTAGCCTATAGGATCAGGTTGGTTTTCACTGTGTTTAGTGGGTCTATTGTGGTTACCCACACAGAGAGAGAGCTAGCCTACAGGACCAGGTTGGTTTTCACTGTGTTTAGTGGGTCTATTGTGGTTACCCACACAGAGAGAGAGCTAGCCTATAGGATCAGGTTGGTTTTCACTGTGTTTAGTGGGTCTATTGTGATTACCCACACAGAGAGAGAGCTAGCCTACAGGATCAGGTTGGCTTTCACTGTGTTTAGTGGGTCTGTTGTGATTACCCACACAGAGAGAGAGCTAGCCTACAGGACCAGGTTGGCTTTCACTGTGTTTAGTGGGTCTATTGTGATTTCCCACACAGAGAGAGAGCTAGCCTACAGGACCAGGTTGGTTTTCACTGTGTTTAGTGGGTCTATTGTGATTACCCACACAGAGAGAGAGAGCTAGCCTACAGGACCAGGTTGGTTTTCACTGTGTTTAGTGGGTCTATTGTGGTTACCCACACAGAGAGAGAGCTAGCCTACGGGACCAGGTTGGTTTTCACTGTGTTTAGTGGGTCTATTGTGATTTCCCACACAGAGAGAGAGCTAGCCTACAGGACCAGGTTGGTTTTCACTGTGTTTAGTGGGTCTATTGTGGTTACCCACACAGAGAGAGAGCTAGCCTACAGGACCAGGTTGGTTTTCACTGTGTTTAGTGGGTCTATTGTGATTACCCACACAGAGAGAGAGCTAGCCTACAGGACCAGGTTGGTTTTCACTGTGTTTAGTGGGTCTATTGTGATTTCCCACACAGAGAGAGAGCTAGCCTACAGGACCAGGTTGGTTTTCACTGTGTTTAGTGGGTCTATTGTGGTTACCCACACAGAGAGAGAGCTAGCCTACAGGACCAGGTTGGTTTTCACTGTGTTTAGTGGGTCTATTGTGATTTCCCACACAGAGAGAGAGCTAGCCTACAGGACCAGGTTGGTTTTCACTGTGTTTAGTGGGTCTATTGTGGTTACCCACACAGAGAGAGAGCTAGCCTACAGGACCAGGTTGGTTTTCACTGTGTTTAGTGGGTCTATTGTGATTACCCACACAGAGAGAGAGCTAGCCTACAGGACCAGGTTGGTTTTCACTGCATATGCCTTACTGTATTCCTATAGGAAACGCCAGGATATGTAACTTGATGGTCAGTTGGTTATGAAGGGAAAACTATATTCTCCATCCTCCTAATCCCAGGTGCACATTGTCATACTGTAACATATCCCCAACGATAACAAAGTACGCTGTCAACTTCTACTGGAAAAGGGATTTGGCATTATGTATTGATAGGCCTATATTCTGTAGAAGTCTCCTTCGTCTACTCTTATGAGCGAAGACTTGTAGTTAGGGAACTTAATAGTGATATACACTGAATTTACAAAACGTTAGGAACACCTTCCTAATACTGAGTTGCACCCCCTTTTGCCCTCAGAGCAGTCTATGTTCACCGGGACATGGACTCTACAAGGTGTCGAAAGGGCTCCACAGGGATGCTGGCCCATGTTGACTCCAATGCTTCCCACGGTTGTCAAGTCGGCTGGATGAACCATTCTTGATACATACGGGAAACTGCAGTTCTCAACACACTCAAACCGGTGAGCCTGGCACCTACTACCATACCCTGTTCTGAGGCACTTACATGTTTTGTCTGAATGACAGACATGCACAATCCGTGTCTCAATTGTCTTCAGGCTTAAACATGTTTTTAACCTGTCCCCTCCCCTTCATCTGCACTGATTGAAGTGGATTTAACAAGGGACATCAATAAGGGATCATGGCTTTCACCTGGATTCACCTGGTCTATGTCGTGGAAAGTGCAGGTGTTCTTAATGTTTTGTACACTCATTGTACAATACATTAAAAGAAGAACCAAACAAAAGTATTTCATATTGTGAAAGTCACACAGAGGCTGATCTCTCCAGTAAAGCTGTTACTGAAGAAATATTTCTATAATGTCCAGATACTGTTCATGTTAAATGATGTATAGATAATGTTCATGTTGTGGGGTGGCAGGTCGCCCAGTGGTTCGAGTGTTGGGCCAGTAACCGAAAGTTTGCAAGAGATGAATCCCCGAGCTGCCAAGGTAAAAATCTGTCATTCTGCCCCCGAAACAAGGCAGTTAACCCACTGTTCCTAGGCCGTCATTGAAAATAAGAATTTATTCTTAACTGATTTACCTAGCTAAATAAAGGTTAAATGGTGTATAAATACTGTTCATGTTAAATTATGTATAGATACTGTTCATGTTAAATGATGTATAAATATTATTCATGTTAAATTATGTATAGATACTGTTCATCTTAAATGATGTATAAATATTATTCATGTTAAATTATGTATAGATACTGTTCATCTTAAATGATGTATAAATATTATTCATGTTAAATTATGTATAGATACTGTTCATGTTAAATTATGTATAGATACTGTTCATGTTAAATTATGTATAGATACTGTTCATGTTAAATTATGTATAGATACTGTTCATGTTAAATTATGTATAGATACTGTTCGTGTTAAATTATGTATAGATACTGTTCATGTTAAATTATGTATAGATACTGTTCATGTTAAATTATGTATAGATACTGTTCATGTTAAATTATGTATAGATACTGTTCATGTTAAATTATGTATAGATACTGTTCGTGTTAAATGATGTATAGATACTGTTCATGTTAAATGATGTATAAATATTATTCATGTTAAATGATATATAA
>NW_027010417.1:0-10000 GCF_036934945.1 Oncorhynchus masou masou
TTCCCTGCCAAATATGTACGTGACTAATAAGATTAGTTTTTTATTTGAGGTGTACCTACCATAGGAGTCACCTCAAAGCGTACCGTTGACTTTGTACAGACCTACTGTGCTGCAGGAGTTAGACCTGTTTTTGTTGTTGTTGTTGGTCATCTCCTCTCCCTCTTCGTCTCTTCTCTTTCTTTCCCCCAGCTGTTCTCCTTGGATGGACATGAAGCCCCCAATATCTCGAGCCAAGATGATATCCATCACTAAGTCAGCCATCAAAGCTATGAAGGTAAGTTGTGTGTGGTATGAGAGTATAAATCGATGCTTTGTGGAGGGAGAGAAGTCGTGCTCTCGACAGGGACAGCTGGTGGCGTGTGTTTGTGTGTGTGTGTGTGTGTGTGTGTGTGTGTGTGTGTGTGTGTGTGTGAGATAAAACCACTGAACCAGCTCTGTCTGCTCGGTTCCGTGTCGGACCACAAGTCTAAGACAACACCATGTGTTTCTGTTTCCAAGTCCTCAGAGCCAGACACAGATTAAATGGTTTCTGTTGAGATTCGGACAACTGAACCATTTTTCCCCCGATCCAATTCTAACTGCCGTTAATTAAGGTAAATCCGTTTTGAATTCAATCACTTTTTTTTTGATAGCATCCATTTTGTTTTAAACAAAACATTCCATACACGTTTTCCCAAGGAAGAAGTGGTCAGAAAGTGATGTTTTCGGACCTGAAGGCCAAAACATTCAGGAGATCAAAGGTGCTCAAAGTTGACCCATTTTTGCATAACGTGAAACAGTCATGTCTCCACTGGAACATATGAAGGGTTGAGTTTGATACCATTTAAAAAAACTTTACAAACAGCGTTGTCAAACTATTTCATATTATTATTATTATTATTAAAATGTTTTTAATAACAATGAACCTTGACCAATAACAGTTTGCCGTAGTTCCCTAGAACAGTTGAGCCTGTCACGTGTTTGTTTTGTAAATTACACAGCAGGAGAAAGAGCGGGAACCGATGAGGTCAGCTGTGTATTGGGTTTAACTTGCTAGTTATCTCAGTGTCTGAATTAATATGGAGACGGGCATCGTTAGTGTTAGCTTTCTGCTGTGCTAGTTATCTCAGTTAGTATCTGAATTCATATGGAGACAGGCATCGTATAGTGTTGGCTTTCTGCTGTGCTAGTTATCTCAGTTAGTATCTGAATTAATATGGAGACAGGCATCGTATAGTGTTAGCTTTCTGCTGTGCTAGTTATCTCAGTGTCTGAATTAATATGGAGACGGGCATCGTATAGTGTTAGCTTTCTGCTGTGCTAGTTATCTCAGTGTCTGAATTAATATGGAGACAGGCATCGTATAGTGTTAGCTTTCTGCTGTGCTAGTTATCTCAGTGTCTGAATTAATATGGAGACAGGCATCGTATAGTGTTAGCTTTCTGCTGTGCTAGTTATCTCAGTGTCTGAATTAATATGGAGACAGGCATCGTATAGTGTTAGCTTTCTGCTGTGCTAGTTATCTCAGTGTCTGAATTAATATGGAGACAGGCATCGTATAGTGTTAACTAGCACAGCAGAAAGCTATCTCAGTATCTGAATTAATATGGAGACAGGCATCGTATAGTGTTAGCTTTCTGCTGTGCTAGTTATCTCAGTTAGTATCTGAATTAATATGGAGACAGGCATCGTATAGTGTTAGCTTTCTGCTGTGCTAGTTATCTCAGTGTCTGAATTAATATGGAGACAGGCATCGTATAGTGTTAACTAGCACAGCAGAAAGCTATCTCAGTATCTGAATTAATATGGAGACAGGCATCGTATAGTGTTAGCCTCCTGCTGTGCTAGTTATCTCAGTGTCTGAATTAATATGGAGACAGGTATCGTTAGTGTTAGCTTTCTGCTGTGCTAGTTATCTCAGTGTCTGAATTAATATGGAGACAGGTATCGTTAGTGTTAGCTTTCTGCTGTGCTAGTTATCTCAGTGTCTGAATTAATATGGAGACGGGCATCGTATAGTGTTAGCTTTCTGCTGTGCTAGTTATCTCAGTGTCTGAATTAATATGGAGACAGGCATCGTATAGTGTTAGCTTCCCTGCTGTGCTAGTTATCTCGGTGTCTGAATTAATATGGAGACAGGCATCGTATAGTGTTAGCTTCCCTGCTGTGCTAGTTATCTCAGTGTCTGAATTAATATGGAGACAGGCATCGTTAGTGTTAGCTTTCTGCTGTGCTAGTTATCTCAGTGTCTGAATTAATATGGAGACAGGCATCGTATAGTGTTGGCTTTCTGCTGTGCTAGTTATCTCAGTGTCTGAATTAATATGGAGACGGGTATCGTTAGTGTTAGCTTTCTGCTGTGCTAGTTATCTCAGTGTCTGAATTAATATGGAGACAGGCATCGTATAGTGTTAGCTTCCCTGCTGTGCTAGTTATCTCGGTGTCTGAATTAATATGGAGACAGGCATCGTATAGTGTTAGCTTCCCTGCTGTGCTAGTTATCTCAGTGTCTGAATTAATATGGAGACAGGCATCGTTAGTGTTAGCTTTCTGCTGTGCTAGTTATCTCAGTGTCTGAATTAATATGGAGACAGGCATCGTATAGTGTTAGCTTTCTGCTGTGCTAGTTATCTCAGTGTCTGAATTAATATGGAGACAGGCATCGTATAGTGTTGGCTTTCTGCTGTGCTAGTTATCTCAGTGTCTGAATTAATATGGAGACGGGCATCGTATAGTGTTAGCTTTCTGCTGTGCTAGTTATCTCAGTGTCTGAATTAATATGGAGACAGGCATCGTATAGTGTTAGCTTTCTGCTGTGCTAGTTATCTCAGTGTCTGAATTAATATGGAGACAGGCATCGTATAGTGTTAGCTTTCTGCTGTGCTAGTTATCTCAGTATCTGAATTAATATGGAGACAGGCATCGTATAGTGTTAGCTTTCTGCTGTGTTTGAGAAGTCAAAGCGCTCTGGATAAGTTCTTGATTTCCTTGCGTTTTTATTCTCCTCTGCTCCTCCTCCCTCTTCTCCGAGCAGAGCAGGCCCGTTGCCCTAGCAACTCCACACAGACTCAGTGTGTAACATGGTACTATGTCAGTGGTCATACCTTCCTGTCTGGTAGTAATGTGGTTACCATGGTAACATGTCAGATTGGTCATGCCTTCTTGTCTGGTAGTAATGGGGCTACCATGGTAACATGTCAGAGCGTTTATACCTTCCTGTGTTGTGGTAATGGGGTTACCTTGGTAACACGTCAGAGTGTTTATGCCTTCCTGTCTGGTGTCCCTTATACAGTATTAGTTCCTTGATCCTGGTCCAGAATACCCAGGGTTTCTCCCTCCTCATATTGACTGATACCTGATCATGGTGTAGAACATACAGGGTTTCTCCCTCCCCCATATTGACTGATCCTGGTCCAGAATACCCAGGGTTCCTCCCTCCTCATATTGACTGATACCTGATCATGGTGTAGAACATACAGGGTTTCTCCCTCCCCATATTGACTGATCCTGGTCCAGAATACCCAGGGTTTCTCCCTCCCATATTGACTGATCCTGGTCCAGAATACCCAGGGTTTCTCCCTCCCATATTGACTGATCCTGGTCCAGAATACCCAGGGTTTCTCCCTCCCATATTGACTGATCCTGGTTCAGAATACCCAGGGTTTCTCCCTCCCATATTGACTGATCCTGGTCCAGAATACCCAGGGTTTCTCCCTCCCCATATTGACTGATCCTGGTCCAGAATACCCAGGGTTTCTCCCTCTCCATATTGACTGATACCATTAAATAATAATACAAAATACAATACCACAAGTAAAGTTATGTAGTTAAATGTTAATGCTGCTTCACCAGGTCTCTGTCCATTCAGAGACGTCAGTATCAAGCCTGTCTGTCAGAGTGCCAGGTCTCTGTCCATTCAGAGACATCAGTATCTGTCTGTCTGTCTGTCTGTCTGTCTGTCTGTCTGTCTGTCTGTCTGTCTGTCTGTCTGTCTGTCTGGACAGAGTGTCTATGTGATGGTTACATGTTTCTTGTAACACACATAGGTCACTGTTCTATTACCAATGGCAGTTAGGTAGGTCATATTTGACTCAAAACAAGTACTATGTTGAAGTTTGAACAGGTCAGACTAAAACCTACCTAATTCTGTTCTCCTCATCGATGACTGTTGATGAGCAGGCACGTGGTCAGGCTGGAGGTGAGGTCTTTGCCAGAGCCTCATTGATGGACATAGCAGCATAGCTTAGTTCCTGGCCCCTCATCAAAGATACTGGTCGATCACACACGCGCGCACACACACACACGCACACACACGCACACACACACACACACACACAGAGAGATTACATTATCAATGGTGGTTATGATTATCTTGGTGGAACCAAACTGATGGATGTGTCCAGCTTTCTATTTCACTTCAGATATCATCAAATGAAATAGAATGATAAACACAGATCAGGCTGGTTCCCACCAGGCTAGGTTATACCCTGGACATTATATAGTGATCAGGCTGGTTCCACCAGGCTAGGTTATACCCTGGACATTATATAGTGATCAGGCTGGTTCCCACCAGGCTAGGTTATACCCTGGACATTATATAGTGATCAGGCTGGTTCCACCAGGCTAGGTTATACCCTGGACATTATATAGTGATCAGGCTGGTTCCCACCAGGCTAGGTTATACCCTGGACATTATATAGTGATCAGGCTGGTTCCCACCAGGCTGGGTTATACCCTGGACATTATATAGTGATCAGGCTGGTTCCACCAGGCTGGGTTATACCCTGGACATTATATAGTGATCAGGCTGGTTCCACCAGGCTAGGTTATACCCTGGACATTATATAGTGATCAGGCTGGTTCCACCAGGCTAGGTTATACCCTGGACATTATATAGTGATCAGGCTGGTTCCACCAGGCTAGGTTATACCCTGGACATTATATAGTGATCAGGCTGGTTCCCACCAGGCTAGGTTATACCCTGGACATTATATAGTGATCAGGCTGGTTATACCCTGGACATTATATAGTGATCAGGCTGGTTATACCCTGGACATTATATAGTGATCAGGCTGGTTCCACCAGGCTAGGTTATACCCTGGACATTATATAGTGATCAGGTTGGTTCTACCAGGCTAGGTTATACCCTGGACATTATATAGTGATCAGGTTGGTTCTACCAGGCTAGGTTATACCCTGGACATTATATAGTGATCAGGTTGGTTCTACCAGGCTAGGTTATACCCTGGACATTATATAGTGATCAGGTTGGTTCTACCAGGCTAGGTTATACCCTGGACATTATATAGTGATCAGGTTGGTTCTACCAGGCTGGGTTATACCCTGGACATTATATAGTGATCAGGTTGGTTCTACCAGGCTGGGTTATACCCTGGACAAAGCTGTTGTCACTGACAGGTGAAGGTTGCTGGCTGGATACTTGCCAACATGTTCCATTCATAGGAATGTTCCCAGTGAGGTCATGTGGTTGACTGTTCCATTCATAGGAATGTTCACAGTGAGGTCATGTGGTTGACTGTTCCATTCATAGGAATGTTCCCAGTGAGGTCATGTGGTTGACTGTTCCATTCATAGGAATGTTCACAGTGAGGTCATGTGGCTGACTGTTCCATTCATAGGAATGTTCCCAGTGAGGTCATGTGGTTGACTGTTCCATTCATAGGAATGTTCACAGTGAGGTCATGTCTGACTGTTCCATTCACAGGAATGCTCACAGTGAGGTCATGTGGTTGTCTGTTCCATTCACAGGAATGTTCACAGTGAGGTCATGTCTGACTGTTCCATTCACAGGAATGCTCACAGTGAGGTCACGTGGTTGACTGTTCTATTCATAGGAATGTTCCCAGTGAGGTCATGTGGTTGACTGTTCTATTCATAGGAATGTTCACAGTGAGGTCATGTGGTTGACTGTTCCATTCACAGGAATGCTCACAGTGAGGTCACGTGGTTGACTGTTCTATTCATAGGAATGCTCACAGTGAGGTCATGTGGTTGACTGTTCCATTCATAGGAATGTTCCCAGTGAGGTCATGTGGTTGACTGTTCCATTCATAGGAATGCTCACAGTGAGGTCATGTGGTTGACTGTTCCATTTATAGGAATGTTCACAGTGAGGTCATGTGGTTGACTGTTCTATTCATAGGAATGTTCCCAGTGAGGTCACGTGGTTGACTGTTCCATTCATAGGAATGTTCACAGTGAGGTCACGTGGTTGACTGTTCCATTCATAGGAATGTTCACAGTGAGGTCACGTGGTTGACTGTTCTATTCATAGGAATGCTCACAGTGAGGTCACGTGGTTGACTGTTCTATTCATAGGAATGCTCACAGTGAGGTCACGTGGTTGACTGTTCCATTGATAGGAATGCTCACAGTGAGGTCACGTGGTTGACTGTTCCATTGATAGGAATGCTCACAGTGAGGTCACGTGGTTGACTGTTCCATTGATAGGAATGCTAACAGTGAGGGCATGTCTGAATGATGTCAATGAGGGACCCCTTGCTGGTCATCTCGATACTGCGTGTTCAGCTGCAAACTGGACATCTCTAGAACTGCAGCAGGCACTCTTATGAGGTGGCGTTGACTGGGAGGGCCAGTGACAGGGTGATTTAAGAGACAGCCAAGTGGTAAATTGTATTTTGTTGTAAAGAAAGGACAAGGATTTTTTTTCTTCTAATGACTACTAGTCATATCTTCTTTCGCCTACTAGTTCATCAAGCCGGTTATTTTTTTTATGATTCAACTTTTCACATAACACATTACCTGTCGTTGTCGATGAAGCCGTCCGTGTCCTCAGGGCAGTAAATCACGTCACTATCAGAGGCCTCGTGATGGGGGTGTCCTTTACTTAGGATATCGAGGGAGACTGGCAACAACAGAGGGGGTGTAACAGGGCTACTTCTATCGTAGGAGTCGAGGGAGACTGGCAACAACAGAGGAGGTGTAACAGAGCTACTTCTATCATAGGAGTCGAGTGAGACTGGTCACAACAGAGGAGGTGTAACAGGGCTACTTCTATCATAGGAGTCGAGGGAGACTCTGGTCACAACAGAGGAGGTGTAACAGGGCTACTTCTATCGTAGGAGTCGAGGGAGACTCTGATCACAACAGAGGAGGTGTAATGGGGCTACTTCTATCATAGGAGTCGAGGGAGACTAGCAACAACAGAGGAGGTGTAACAGGGCTACTTCTATCATAGGAGTCGAGGGAGACTGGTCACAACAGAGGAGGTGTAACAGGGCTACTTCTATCATAGGAGTCGAGGGAGACTGGCAACAACAGAGGAGGTGTAACAGGGCTACTTCTATCATAGGAGTCGAGGGAGACTGGTCACAACAGAGGAGGTGTAACAGGGCTACTTCTATCATAGGAGTCGAGAGAGAATGGCAACAACCATGGCACTTTCATTCTGAGTTCTTGCTTGACAAGTTGTTAAAATAGCAAGTGAACCTTCGAATGCAATTTATTTTTGGAGGTCGGTCAACCATTGCTCCTTCTGGTAGATTCCGGCGTCCGTTCAACTGTGCGCTTTTTGCCGAACAGAAAAACAGGGTCGACGATTGTCATCATCCCTCAATTATAAACGTAGCTCGAGAAATAAGGTCATCTCGTTTGGAAGTTAATTCTATGCTTTATAGACCGACTAATTTGTTATTTAAAAAACAAACAAACAAGACATTTCTGGAATAGAAACGCTGTTTGTAAAGTTTTTTAAATGGTATCGAACTCAACCCTTCATATGTTCCAGTGGAGACATGACTGTTTCACGTTATGCAAAAACGGGTCAACTTTGAGCACCTTTGATCTCCTGAATGTTTTGGCCTTCAGGTCCGAAAACATCACTTTCTGACCACTTCTTCCTTGGGAAAACATGTATGGAATGTTTTGTTTAAAACAAAATGGATGCTCTCAACAACAACAAAAAAGTGATTGAATTCAAAACGGATTTACCTTAATTAACGGCAGTTAGAATTGGATCGGGGGAAAATGGTTCAGTTGTCCGAATCTCAACAGAAACCATTTAATCTGTGTCTGGCTCTGAGGACTTGGAAACAGAAACACATGGTGTTGCCTTAGACTTGTGGTCCGACACGGAACCGAGCAGACGGAGCTGGTTCAGTGGTTTTATCACACACACACACACACACACACACACACACACACACACAAAATTATTAATGTTTTTAACAAAAGGATGTGAGAAAAAGTGATTTTAAAACCCATTAATGACTGAACGTCTCCATTAAAATATATATAACCTTTATTTAACGAGGCAAGTCGATCAAGAACAAATTCTTGTTTATAATGACGGCCTACCGGGGAACAGTGGGTTAACTGCCTCGTTCAGGGGAACAGTGGGCTAACTGCCTCGTTCAGGGGAACAGTGGGCTAACTGCCTCGTTCAGGGGAACAGTGGGCTAACTGCCTCGTTCAGGGGAACAGTGGGCTAACTGCCTCGCTCAGGGAACAGTGGGCTAACTGCCTCGCTCAGGGGAACAGTGGGTTAACTGCCTCGTTCAGGGAACAGTGGGCTAACTGCCTCGCTCAGGGGAACAGTGGGCTAACTGCCTCGCTCAGGGGAACAGTGGGCTAACTGCCTGCGCCCAGGGGAACAGTGGGCTAACTGCCTCGTCCAGGGGAACAGTGGGCTAACTGCCTCGTCCAGGGGAACAGTGGGCTAACTGCCTCGTCCAGGGGAACAGTGGTTTAAACTGCCTCGTTCAGGGGGACAGTGGGCTAACTGCCTCGTTCAGGGGGACAGTGGGTTAAACTGCCTCGTTCAGGGGAACAGTTGGTTAACTGCCTCGTTCAGGGGAACAGTGGTTTAAACTGCCTCGTTCAGGGGGCAGAACAACCGATTTTGACCTTGTCAGCTCGGGGGGGATTTGATCTTGCAACCTTTCGGTTACAAGTCCAACGCTCGAACCACTAGGCTACCTGCCGCCCCCAGGATACACTAAACATCCTTTTAATGAAGCCTAGTCCTGCACTGGAAAACTGGCTCCATTTGAAAAGAGAATTTTAAGTCCTTGACTAGGCTTCCGTCTGTGTCTGTTACTAAAACTCTGTGACATCTCTCTTCTCCCTTCCAGTTATATAAACACGTGGTCCAGATTGTTGAGAAGTTCGTTAAAAAGGTGAGGTGCCTCCACACGTCATCATCTTCTACACACTATACTTTTGGGATAGTCAACTCTGATCCTTAAGAGATCCTAATTACTGCTAGTTTTCTGTTCTACCTAATAATCAATATCACCCAGTTGGTGACCCGGGCCAACATCAGTCCCTGATTTTAAAGGTGAAGAATTTAAGAAAGCAGTGGAACTGGCTTGGAGGTTCATTGGGGCCTAAATATTATCCACAGCCCAAACTTCCTAGCATTGGGGCCTAGACATTATCCACAGCCCAAACTTCCTAGCATTGGGGGTTGTTTCTGGATATGGAGTGTTGATGTGTTGGATGTTACACTGAAGACTCACTTTTTACATATCTATATCTCGTGCTGTCTGCCTGTCTCGCTGTCTGCCTGTCTCGCTGTCTGCCTGTCTCGCTGTCTGCCTGTCTCGCTGTCTGTCTGCCTGTCTCGCTGTCTGTCTGCCTGTCTCGCTGTCTGTCTGTCTCGCTGTCTGTCTGTCTCGCTGTCTGTCTGTCTCGCTGTCTGTCTGTCTCGCTGTCTGTCTGTCTCGCTGTCTGTCTGTCTCGCTGTCTGTCTGTCTCGCTGTCTGTCTGTCTGTCTCGCTGTCTGTCTGTCTCGCTGTCTCGCTGTCTGTCTGTCTCGCTGTCTGTCTGTCTCACTGTCTGTCTGTCTGTCTCGCTGTCTGTCTGTCTCGCTGTCTGTCTGTCTGTCTCGCTGTCTGTCGTTCTCGCTATCTGTCGTTCTCGCTGTCTGTCTGTCTCGCTGTCTGTCTGTCTCGCTGTCTGTCTGTCTCGCTGTCTGTCTGTCTGTCTGTTTCGCTGTCTGTCTGTCTCGCTGTCTGTCTGTCTGTCTCGCTGTCTGTCT
>NW_027010417.1:12500-32024 GCF_036934945.1 Oncorhynchus masou masou
GTGTGCGTGTAGCTTCTCTCTCTCTTTGTCTGCGTGTCTCCTCTCTCTCTCTTTGTCTGCGTGTCTCCTCTCTCTCTTTGTCTGCGTGTCTCCTCCTCTCTCTTTGTCTGCGTGTCTCCTCTTGTCTCTTTGTCTCCTCTCTCTCTCTCTTTGTCTGCGTGTCTCCTCTCTCTCTCTTTGTCCCTGGGTCTCCTCTCTCTCTCTTTGTCTGCGTGTCTCTCTCTCTCTTTTGTCTGCATGTCTCCCTCTCTCTCTCTTTGTCTGCGTGTCTCCTCTCTCTCTTTGTCTGCGTGTCTCCTCTCTCTCTCTTTGTCTGCGTGTCTCCTCTCTCTCTCTTTGTCTGCGTGTCTCCCTCTCTCTCTTTGTCTGCGTGTCTCCTCTCTCTCTTTGTCTGCGTGTCTCCTCTCTCTCTCTTTGTCTGCGTGTCTCCTCTCTCTCTCTCTTTGTCTGCGTGTCTCCTCTCTCTCTCTCTTTGTCTGCGTGTCCTCCTCTCTCTCTTTGTCTGCGTGTCTCCTCTCTCTCTCTCTTTGTCTGCGTGTCTCCTCTCTCTCTCTTGTCTGCGTGTCCTCTCTCTCTCTTTGTCTGCGTGTCTCCTCCTCTCTCTCTTTGTCTGCGTGTCTCCTCTCTCTTTGTCTTTGCGTGTCCTCTCTCTCTCTCTTTGTCTGCGTGTCTCCTCTCTCTCTCTCTTTGTCTGCGTGTCTCCTCTCTCTTTGTCTGCGTGTCTCCTCTCTCTCTCTTTGTCTGCGTGTCTCCTCTCTCTCTCTTTGTCTGTCTCCTCTCTCTCTCTCTTTGTCTGCGTGTCTCCTCTCTCTCTTTGTCTACGTGTCTCCTCTCCTCTCTCTTTGTCTGCGTGTCTCCTCCTCTCTCTTTGTCTGCGTGTCTCCTCTCTCTCTTTGTCTGCGTGTCTCCTCTCTCTCTCTCTGTCTCGTGTCTCCCTCTCTCTCTCTCTGTCTGCCTGTCTCCTCTCTCTCTCTTTGTCTGCCTGTCTCCTCTCTCTCTGTCTGCGTGTCTCCTCTCTCTCTCTGTCTGTCGTGTCTCCTCCTCTCTCTCTCTGTCTGCGTGTCTCTCTCTCTGTCTGCGTGTCTCTCTCTCTCTCTGTCTCGTGTCTCCTCTCTCTCTCTCTGTCTGCGTGTCTCCTCTCTCTCTCTCTGTCTGCATGTCTCCTGTCTCTGTCTCGTGTCTCCTCTCTCTCTTTGTCTGCGTGTCTCCCTCTCTCTCTCTGTCTGCGTGTCTCCCTCTCTCTCTGTCTGCGTGTCTCCTCTCTCTCTCTCTGTCTGCGTGTCTCCTCTCTCTCTCTCTGTCTGCGTGTCTCCTCTCTCTCTCTCTGTCTGCGTGTCTCCTCTCTCTCTCTGTCTGCGTCTCCTCTCTCTCTCTGTCTCGTGTCTCTCTCTCTCTCTGTCTGTGTGTCTCCTCTCTCTCTGTCTGTATGTCTCCTGTCTCTGTCTGTATGTCTCCTCTCCTCTGTCTGTATGTCTCCTGTGTCTCTCTCTCTTTCTGTCTCTGTCTCTCTCTTTGTCTGCATGTCTCCTCTCTCTCTCTCTCTGTCTGTCTGTCTCCTGTCTCCCTCTCTCTCTCTGTCTGTCTCTCTCTCACTGTCTGTCGTATATCTCTCTATCTCTCCATTTAATTTTCAATTGACTCTCTTTCTGTCTGTATCTTAATCCCTCCCCCTCCCCCAGTGTAAGCCGGAGTACAAGGTGGCAGGTCTATATGTTGTAGACTCCATTGTCCGACAGTCCCGTCATCAGTTTGGCATGGACAAGGACGTGTTCGGACCACGGTTCACCAAGAACATCACGGGAACGTTTGAGAACCTCTGTCTCTGTCCCACTGAAGAACGGGTGAGACCATGATGATGATTATAATGGTGGTGAAACAAGTTATGATGGATACCTGAGGACGCTGTACTGACTCATAACAAATCTCTCTCCCTCCTCCTTTCTCTCCTCTCTCTCCTTTCTCTCTCCTCTCTCTCCTTTCTCTCTCCTCTCTCTCCTTTCGCTCTCCTCTCTCCTTTCTCTCTCCTTCTTTCTCTCTCTCTCCTTTCTCTCTCCTTCTTTCTCTCTCCTTTCTCTCTCCTTCTTTCTCTTTCCTTTCTCTCTCTCTTTCTCACGATCCTCCCCTCTCTCTCCTTTTTCTCTCTCCTTTTTCTCTCTCCTTTTTCTCTCTCCTTTTTCTCTCTCCTTTTTCTCTCTCCTTTCTCTCTCTCCTTTCTCTCTCTCCTTTCCTCCTTTCTCTCTCTCCTTTCCTCCTTTCTCTCTCTCCTTTCTCTCTCTCCTTCTTTCTCTCTCTCCTTCTCACAATCCTCCCCTTTCTCTCCCTTTGTCTCTCTCCTTTCCTCCTTTCTCACTATCATCTCTCTCTCTCTCTCCTTTCTCTATCTCCTTCTTTCTCTCTCTCTCTCCCTCTCCCCCCTTCCTATCTGTAGAGTAAGATAGTGCGTGTGTTGAATCTGTGGCAGAAGAATGGTGTGTGTTTAAGATGGAGATCATCCAGCCTCTTCTAGATATGGCTAGCGTCTGGTTCCAGCAGTGTTTGCAGACACCGAGATGTGACCGGACCCAGGTATTACTGTCTGTCTGTTAGCCCAGCCCCAGGTGTTACTGTCTGTTAGCCCAGACCCAGGTATTACTGTCTGTCTGTTAGCCCAGACCCAGGTGTTACTGTCTGTTGGCCAGACCCAGGTATTACTGTCTGTTAGCCCAGACCCAGGTATTACTGTCTGTTAGCCCAGACCCAGGTGTTACTGTCTGTTAGCCCAGACACAGGTATTACTGTCTGTCTGTTGGCCCAGACCCAGGTATTACTGTTCGTTAGCCCAGACCCAGGTATTACTGTCTGTCTGTTAGCCCAGACCCAGGTGTTACTGTCTGTTAGCCCAGACCCAGGTATTACTGTCTGTTAGCCCAGACCCAGGTATTACTGTCTGTTAGCCCAGACAGGTATTACTGTCTGTTAGCCCAGACCCAGGTATTACTGTCTGTTAGCCCAGACCCAGGTATTACTGTCTGTCTGTTAGCCCAGACCCAGGTATTACTGTCTGTCTGTTAGCCCAGACCCAGGTGTTACTGTCTGTTAGCCCAGACCCAGGTATTACTGTCTGTTAGCCCAGACCCAGGTGTTACTGTCTGTTAACCCAGACCCAGGTGTTACTGTCTGTTAGCCCAGACCCAGGTGTTACTGTCTGTCTGTTAGGCCTGACCCAGGTGTTACTGTCTGTCTGTTAGCCCAGACCCAGGTGTTACTGTCTGTCCTGTTAGCCCAGACCCAGGTGTTACTGTCTGTTAGCCCAGACCCAGGTGTTACTGTCTGTCTGTTAGCCAGACCCAGGTATTACTGTCTGTCTGTTAGCCCAGACCCAGGTGTTACCTGTCTGTCTGTTAGCCCAGACCCAGGTGTTACTGTCTGTTAGCCCAGACCCAGGTATTACTGTCTGTTAGCCCAGACCCAGGTGTTACTGTCTGTTAGCCCAGACCCAGGTGTTACTGTCTGTTAGCTGGACCAGGTATTACTGTCTGGCCCAGACCAGGTATTACTGTCTGTCTGTTAGCCCAGACCCAGGTGTTACTGTCTGTCTGTTAGCCAGACCCAGGTGTTACTGTCTGTTAGCCCAGACCCAGGTATTACTGTCTGTTAGCCCAGACCCAGGTGTTACTGTCTGTTAGCCCAGACCCAGGTATTACTGTCTGTTAGCCCAGACCCAGGTATTACTGTCTGTCTGTTAGCCCAGACCCAGGTGTTACTGTCTGTTAGCCCAGACCCAGGTATTACTGTCTGTTAGCCCAGACCCAGGTGCTGTCTGTTAGCCCAGACCAGGTGTTACTGTCTGTTAGCCCAGACCCAGGTGTTACTGTCTGTTAGCCCAGACCCAGGTATTACTGTCTGTTAGCCCAGACCCAGGTATTACTGTCTGTCTGTTAGCCCAGACCAGGTATTACTGTCTTTAGCCCAGACCAGGTGTTACTGTCTGTTAGCCCAGACCCAGAGTATTACTGTCTGTTAGCCCAGACCCAGGTATTACTGTCTGTCTGTTAGCCCAGACCCAGGTGCCACTGTCTGTCTGTTAGCCCAGACCCAGGTGTTACTGTCTGTTAGCCCAGACCCAGGTATTACTGTCTGTCTGTTAGCCCAGACCCAGGTGTTACAGCCCGTTCGTTAGCCCAGACCCAGGTATTACTGTCTGTTAGCCCAGACCCAGGTGTTACTGTCTGTTAGCCCAGACCCAGGTGTTACTGTCTGTTAGCCCAGACCCAGGTGTTTACTGTCTGTCTGTTAACCCAGACCCAGGTATTACTGTCTGTCTGTTAGCCCAGACCCAGGTGTTACTGTCTGCAGCCCAGACCAGGTGTTACTGTCTGTTAGCCCAGACCCAGGTGTTACTGTCTGTCTGTTAGCCCCAGACCCAGGGTGTTACTGTCTGTCTGTTAGCCCAGACCCAGGTGTGTTACTGTCTGTCTGTTAGCCCAGACCCAGGTGTTACTGTCTGTCTGTTAGCCCAGACCCAGGTGTTACTGTCTGTCTGTTAGCCCAGACCCAGGTGTTACTGTCTGTTAGCCCAGACCCAGGTGTTACTGTCTGTCTGTTAGCCCAGACCCAGGTATTACTGTCTGTCTGTTAGCCCAGACCCAGGTGTTACTGTCTGTTAGCCCAGACCCAGGTGTTACTGTCTGTTACCCAGACCCAGGTATTACTGTCTGTTAGCCCAGACCCAGGTGTTACTGTCTGTTAGCCCAGACCCAGGTGTTACTGTCTGTTAGCCCAGACCCAGGTGTTACTGTCTGTTGGCCCAGACCCAGGTGTTACTGTCTGTCTGTTAGCCCAGACCCAGGTATTACTGTCTGTCTGTTAGCCCAGACCCAGGTGTTACTATCTGTCTGTTAGCCCAGACCCAGGTGTTACTGTCTGTTAGCCCAGACCCAGGTGTTACTGTCTGTTAGCCCAGACCCAGGTATTACTGTCTGTTAGCCCAGACCCAGGTGTTACTGTCTGTTAGCCCAGACCCAGGTGTTACTGTCTGTTAGCCCAGACCCAGGTGTTACTGTCTGTTAGCCCAGACCCAGGTATTACTGTCTGTTAGCCCAGACCCAGGTATTGCTGTCTGTCTGTTAGCCCAGACCCAGGTATTACTGTCTGTTAGCCCAGACCAGGTGTTACTGTCTGTTAGCCCAGACCCAGGTATTACTGTCTGTTAGCCCAGACCCAGGTATTACTGTCTGTCTGTTAGCCCAGACCCAGGTGTTACTGTCTGTCTGTTAGCCCAGACCCAGGTGTTACTGTCTGTTAGCCCAGCCCAGGTATTACTGTCTGTCCTGTTAGCCCAGACCCAGGTATTACAGTCTGTCTGTTAGCCCAGACCCAGGTATTACTGTCTGTTAGCCCAGACCCAGGTGTTGCTGTCTGTTAGCCCAGACCCAGGTGTTACTGTCTGTTAGCCCAGACCCAGGTGTTACTGTCTGTCTGTTAACCCAGACCCAGGTATTACTGTCTGTCTGTTAGCCCAGACCCAGGTATTACTGTCTGTTAGCCCAGACCCAGGTGTTACTGTCTGTTAGCCCAGACCCAGGTGTTACTGTCTGTTAGCCCAGACCCAGGTGTTACTGTCTGTTTGCCCAGACCCAGGTGTTACTGTCTGTCTGTTAGCCCAGACCCAGGTATTACTGTCTGTCTGTTAGCCCAGACCCAGGTATTACTGTCTGTCTGTTAGCCCAGACCCAGGTGTTACTGTCTGTTAGCCCAGACCCAGGTGTTACTGTCTGTCTGTTAGCCCAGACCCAGGGTGTACTGTCTGTCTGTTAGCCCAGACCCAGGTGTTACTGTCTGTCTGTTAGCCCAGACCCAGGTGTTACTGTCTGTTAGCCCAGACCCAGGTATTACTGTCTGTTAGCCCAGACCCAGGTGTTACTGTCTGTTAGCCCCAGACCCAGGTGTTACTGTCTGTTAGCCCAGACCCAGGTATTACTGTCTGTTAGCCCAGACCCAGGTATTACTGTCTGTCTGTTAGCCCAGACACAGGTATTACTGTCTGTCTGTTAGCCCAGACCCAGGTATTACTGTCTGTCTGTTAGCCCAGACCCAGGTGTTACTGTCTGTCTGTTAGCCCAGACCCAGGTGTTACTGTCTGTTAGCCCAGACCCAGGTATTACTGTCTGTTAGCCCAGACCCAGGTGTTACTGTCTGTTAGCCCAGACCCAGGTGTTACTGTCTGTTAGCCCAGACCCAGGTATTACTGTCTGTTAGCCCAGACCCAGGTATTACTGTCTGTCTGTTAGCCCAGACCCAGGTGTTACTGTCTGTTAGCCCAGACCCAGGTATTACTGTCTGTTAGCCCAGACCCAGGTGTTACTGTCTGTTAGCCCAGACCCAGGTGTTACTGTCTGTTAGCCCAGACCCAGGTGTTACTGTCTGTTAGCCCAGACCCAGGTATTACTGTCTGTTAGCCCAGACCCAGGTATTACTGTCTGTCTGTTAGCCCAGACCCAGGTATTACTGTCTGTTAGCCCAGACCCAGGTGTTACTGTCTGTTAGCCCAGACCCAGGTATTACTGTCTGTTAGCCCAGACCCAGGTATTGTCTGTCTGTTAGCCCAGACCCAGGTGTGTTACTGTCTGTCTGTTAGCCCAGACCCAGGTGTTACTGTCTGTTAGCCCAGACCCAGGTATTACTGTCTGTCTGTTAGCCCAGACCCAGGTATTACAGTCTGTCTGTTAGCCCAGACCCAGGTATTACTGTCTGTTAGCCCAGACCCAGGTGTTACTGTCTGTTAGCTAGACCCAGGTGTTACTGTCTGTTAGCCCAGACCCAGGTGTTACTGTCTGTCTGTTAACCCAGACCCAGGTATTACTGTCTGTCTGTTAGCCCAGACCCAGGTGTTACTGTCTGTTAGCCCAGACCCAGGTGTTACTGTCTGTTAGCCCAGACCAAAGGTGTTACTGTCTGTTAGCCCAGACCCAGGTATTACTGTCTGTTAGCCCAGACCCAGGTGTTACTGTCTGTTAGCCCAGACCCAGGTGTTACTGTCTGTTAGCCCAGATCCAGGTATCACAGCTGTCTCTCTGCCTCTCTGTCTCGCTGTCTCTCTGCCTGTCTCTCTGCCTGTCTCTGTCTCTCTGCCTGTCTCTGTCTCTCAGCCTGTCTCTGTCTCTCTGCCTGTCTCTGTCTCTCTGCCTCTGTCTCTCTGCCTCTCTGTCTCTCTGCCTTTCTGTCTCTCTGCCTGTCTCTCTCTCTCTATCTCTCTGCCTGTCTCTCTGTCTCTCTGCCTGTCTGTCTCTCTCTCTCTGTCTCTCTGCCTGTCTGCCTGTCTGTCTCTCTGTCTCTCTGCCTGTCTGTCTGCCTGTCTCTCTGCCTGTCTGTCTCTCTCTCTCTGTCTCTCTGCCTGTCTGTCTCTCTCTCTCTGTCTCTCTGTCTGTCTCTCTCTGTCTCTCTGCCTGTCTGTCTCTGTCTCTCTCTCTGTCTCTGTCTGTCTGACTCTCTTGTACTGCTGTCCTCCAGGTTTCCCCTCATCCCCGTCCCCTGTAAAGCGTGTAAGGTCACCTCAGTAACGGGAAAACACTGTTGTGGCGCCTGTCTCTCAGCTTCAGAACTTCGGACGCATTCGTCGCTGTCGCTCAGCTCTTCCAGTCCTCGAAGGGACAACAGGTGTGTGTTTTATTTTTGCTCGTCCCATCTTCAGGCATCCCCCCAGTGTCCTAACTCGGCTCTCTCTCTCTCTCTCTCATTCTGCAGCTTCAGCAAATTTTCCAGAACTTTCAACAAAATCCGTTAAAGCCTCAGACTCATCCCTTCCCACCCCAGACCCACAGCCAACCTCATCCTCATCCTCAGACCCAGACCCACAGCCACCCCCAGCCTCAACCTCATCCTCAACCCCAGACCCACAGCCACCCCCAGCCTCAACCTCATCCTCAACCCCAGACCCACAGCCACCCCCAGGCTCAACCCCATCCTCATCCTCAACCCCAGCCTCAACCTCATCCTCAACCCCATCCCCAGACCCACCCCCAGCCTCAACCTCATCCTCAACCCCACCCCCAGCCTCAACCCCATCCCCAACCTCATCCTCAACCCCATCCCCAGGCTCAACCCCATCCTCAACCCCATCACCAGGCTCAACTCCATCCTCAACCCCATCACCAGGCACAACCCCAGCCTCCTGCCAACCTCCACCACCTCCACTCCCAGCTCCATCTCCAGTCCCTGACCCCCGCCCTGGGTACGACCGCTCAGCGACTCCCCCTCCCCTCCAGCGAGCTCAGCCAGCAGAAAACAGCATTTGACAAGGTGGCTGTGAGTTCCTCTTCTTACTATCGACCAAACCACAGAGTAGGGTTCCCCTTCCTCGTCCCACAGGGGTGTTAGTGACGTGTAAAGGGGATTCAGAATAGTTTATTTTTTTGGGTGGCTTTTAAAAAATAATTGTTGTTGTTATGGGAAATGTCTTGTCTCTAGTAATGGTAGCCAGGGATATGTTGAACAAATCAACAACCTAACCTAGATTTAGATTTGAATGAGAATAACCAAAGATTTATTTAACCAGGTCAGTCATTTTATAAAACACATTCTCGTTTTGACAGATAACGACCTGAACAACACACAGAGAAATACATTTCTTGAAAATCTCAACACATACAGTACCTTCAGGAAAGTATTCATACCCCTTACGTTACAGCTTTATTCTACAATGGAATCAGTCTATAATACCCCATAATGAGGTCACAATACCCCATAATGAGGTCACAATACCCCATAATGACGTCACAATACCCCATAATGAGGTCACAATACCCCATAATGCGTCACAATACCCCATAATGAGGTCACAATACCCGATGACGCGTCACAATACCCCATAATGAGGTCACAATACCCGATAATGCGTCACAATACCCCATAATGAGGTCACAATACCCCATAATGGCGTCACAATACCCGATAATGACGTCACAATACCCCATAATGAGGTCACAATACCCCATAATGAGGTCACAATACCCCATAATGAGGTCACAATACCCCATAATGAGGTCACAATACCCGATAATGACGTCACAATACCCCATAATGAGGTCACAATACCCCATAATGACGTCACAATACCCCATAATGACGTCACAATACCCGATAATGAGGTCACAATACCCCATAATGGCGTCACAATACCCGATAATGCGTCACAATACCCCATAATGAGGTCACAATACCCCATAATGAGGTCACAATACCCCATATGAGGTCAAAATACCCCATAATGAGGTCACAATACCCCATAATGGTCACAATACCCCATAATGAGGTCACAATACCCCATAATGAGGTCAAATACCCCATAATGAGGTCACATACCCCATAATGGCGTCACAATACCCCATAATGACGTCACAATACCCCATAATGACGTCACAATACCCCATAATGACAAAGTGAAAACAGGTTTTTAGACATTTTTGCAAATGTATTAAAAATAAAAAACAGATACCTAATTTACATAAATATTCAGACCCCAGACTCAAAATTGAGCTCAGGTGCATCCTGTTTCCATTGATCATCCTTGAGATGTTTCTACAACTTGATGGGAGTCCACCTGTGGTAAATTCAATTGATTGGACATGATTTGGAAAGGCACACACCGGTCTATATAAGGTTCCACAGTTGACAGTGCATCAGAGCAACAACCAATCCACGAGGTCGAAGGAACTGTCTGTTAAGCTCTGAGACAGGATTGTGTCGAGGCACAGATCTGGGGAAGGGTAACAAAACATTTCTGCAGCATCGAAGGTCCCCAAGAACACAGTGACCTCCACCATTCTTAAAAGGAAGATGTTTGGAATCACCAAGACTCTTCCTAGATCTGGCAGCCTAGTCAAACGTAGCAATCAGGAGAGAAGGGCCTTGGTCAGGGAGGTGACCAAGAACCTGATGATCACTCTGACAGAGCTCCAGAGTTCCTCTGTGGAGATGGTTGTCCTTCTGGAAGGTTCTCCCATTTCTGCAGCACTCCACCAATCAGGCCTTTATGGTAGAGTGGCCAGACCGAAGACACTCCTCAGTAAAAGGCTCATGACACCCCACTTGGAGTTTGGAAAAAGGTGCCTAAAGTCTAATTAGACCCTGAAAACACGATTCCCTGTTCTAATGAAACCAAGATGAAACTCTTTGGCCTGAATGCCAAGCGTCACGTCTGTAGGAAACATGGCACTATCACTATGGTGAAGCATGGTGGTGGCAGCATCATGCTGTGGGGATGTTTTTCAGTGGCAGGGACTGGGAGACTAGTCAGGATCGAGGGAAAGATGTACGGAACAAAGTACAGAGATCCTTGATGAAAACCTGCTGCAGGGCTCTCAGGACCTCCAACAAGCAGGCTTGGAAATGGAAAACAATGTGTTTGAGTTGAACCTTGTCTCCTCTCGTTTGTCTAGACGCTGTTGAACCTCGTCTCCTCTCGTTTGTCTAGCCGCTGTTGAACCTTGTCTCCTCTCGTTTGTCTAGACGCTGTTGAACCTTGTCTCCTCTCGTTTGTCTAGACGCTGTTGAACCTTGTCTCCTCTCGTTTGTCTAGACGCTGTTGAACCTTGTCTCCTCTCGTTTGTCTAGACGCTGTTGAACCTCGTCTAGACGCTGTTGAACCTCGTCTCCTCTCGTTTGTCTAGACGCTGTTGAACCTCGTCTCCTCTCGTTTGTCTAGACGCTGTTGAACCTTGTCTCCTCTCGTTTGTCTAGACGCTGTTGAACCTTGTCTCCTCCTCGTTTGTCTAGACGCTGTTGAACTCGTCTCCTCTCGTTTGTCTAGATGCTGTTGAACCTCGTCTCCTCGTTTTGTCTAGACGCTGTTGAACCTCGTCTCCTCGTTTGTCTAGACGCTGTTGAACCTTGTCTCCTCTCGTTTGTCTAGACGCTGTTGAACCTTGTCTCCTCTCGTTTTGTCTAGACGCTGTTGAACCTTGTCTTCTCTCGTTTTGTCTAGACGCTGTTGAACCTTGTCTCCTCGTTTTGTCTAGACGCTGTTGAACCTTGTCTCTCTCGTTTGTCTAGACGCTGTTGAACCTTGTCTCCTCTCGTTTTGTCTAGACGCTGTTGAACCTTGTCTCCTCTCGTTTGTCTAGACGCTGTTGAACCTCGTCTCCTCTCGTTTGTCTAGACGCTGTTGAACCTCGTCTCCTCTCGTTTTGTCTAGACGCTGTTGAACCTCGCCTCCTCTCGTTTGTCTAGACGCTGTTGAACCTTGTCTCCTCTCGTTTGTCTAGACGCTGTTGAACCTCGTCTCCTCTCGTTTGTCTAGATGCTGTTGAACCTCGTCTCCTCGTTTGTCTAGACGCTGTTGAACCTCGTCTCCTCTCGTTTGTCTAGACGCTGTTGAACCTTGTCTCCTCTCGTTTGTCTAGACGCTGTTGAACCTTGTCTCCTCTCGTTTGTCTAGACGCTGTTGAACCTTGTCTTCTCTCGTTTGTCTAGACGCTGTTGAACCTTGTCTCCTCTCGTTTGTCTAGACGCTGTTGAACCTTGTCTCTCCTCGTTTGTCTAGACGCTGTTGAACCTTGTCTCCTCTCGTTTGTCTAGACGCTGTTGAACCTTGTCTCCTCCGTTTGTCTAGACGCTGTTGAACCTAAGTCTCCTCTCGTTTGTCTAGACGCTGTTGAACCTCGTCTCCTCTCGTTTGTCTAGACGCTGTTGAACCTGCGCCTCCTCTCGTTTGTCTAGACGCTGTTGAACCTCGTCTCCTCTCGTTTGTCTAGACGCTGTTGAACCTTGTCTCCTCTCGTTTGTCTAGACGCTGTTGAACCTCGTCTCCTCTCGTTTGTCTAGATGCTGTTGAACCTCGTCTCCTCGTTTGTCTAGACGCTGTTGAACCTCGCCTCCTCTCGTTTGTCTAGACGCTGTTGAACCTTGTCTCCTCTCGTTTGTCTAGACGCTGTTGGACCGCTTTGACTATGACGATGAGCCTGAGGGAGCCGACGAATCAAAGAAGGACCAGACGTCTTTGTAAGACCTTTCCCCTTATAGTGTGTGTGTGTGTGTGTGTGTGTGTGTGTGTGTGTGTGTGTGTTTGTGTGTGTGTGTTTTAACTGTGTGTATTTGTTTCATTCTGGCAGTACCCAACAGCCTCCAGGTTTCCCCCAGCACTTTCAACAACACATGATGGGCATGGTCCCGGACCTCACACGCCAGGTAATTAACATGGTCCCAGACCTCACACGCCAGGTAATTAACATGGTCTCAGACCTCACACGCCAGGTAATTAACATGGTCTCAGACCTCACACGCCAGGTAATTAACATGGTCTCAGACCTCACACGCCAGGTAATTAACTTCTTGAAACTCCCCAACCCGGATCCGGGTTTGACTAAGCCTCCAGGCTCATTAGCATAACGCAACGTTAACGATTTCTGAAAATCGCAAATAAAATTAAAATAATGCGTTTGCTCTCAAGCTTAGCCTTTTCTTAACAACACTGTCATCTCAGATTTTCAAAATATGCTTTTGAACCATAGAAATAGACTAATTTGTGTAAGAGTATGCAAAGCTAGCATAGCATTTTGTGTGTAGCATGTAGCACGCAACATTTCACAAAAGCCAGATAACCAAATAAATAAAATCATTTACCTTTGAAGAGCTTCTGATGTTTTCAATGAGGAGACTCTGATCACATACCAAATGCGCAGTGTTTCCTGAAAGCGTCTGTGTGTAGAAATCGTTCCGTTTTCTACATTGCGCCTGGCTACTGAAACGAACCGAAATGCAGTCACCTACAACGTAAAACTTTTTCCGGATTAACTACATAATATCGACGAAAACATGGCAAACGTTGTTTGGAATCAGTCCTCAAGGTGTTTTTTCACATATCTCTTCATTGACATGCAGTTCGTGGGAAGCTTGCTTTACTCTCTGTATTGCATGGAAAAATACTGGCAGGTGACTTTTGCGCACCAATTTCGCGCAGGACACCGGGCGGACACGTGGTAAATGTGGTCTCTTATGGTCAATCTTCCAACGATCTGCCTACAAATACGTCACAATGCTGCAGACACCTTGGGGAAACGACAGAAAGGGCAGACTCATTCCTCTTGCGTTCACAGCCATATAAGGAGATCATGAAAAACAGAGCCTCAAAATCCTTGTCATTTCCTGGATGCCATCTCATCTTGGTTTTGCCTGAAGCTCACGTTAAAGGGCACGCACAGAGAATATCTTTGTATTTCTGGACACGTCCAGAGTGTTTTCTTTCGAACAGTAGCAATTATATGCATAGTCGAGCATCTTTTTGTGACAAAATATCTTATTTAAAGCGGGAGCGTTTTTCATCCAAAAATGAAATAGCGCCACCATAGATGTAAGAGGTTAACATGGTCTCAGACCTCACACGCCAGGTAATTAACATGGTCTCAGACCTCACACGCCAGGTAATTAACATGGTCTCAGACCTCACACCAGGTAATTAACATGGTCTCAGACCTCACATGCCAGCTAATACTGATTTTGCTCTCTATTTGTGTCTCTCCCCTCTCCCGCTCCTCTCTCCTCTCCCCTTCTCTGTCTCTCTCCTCTCCCTCTCTCTCTCTCTCCTCTTTCTCTTCTCTCTCTCAGAACACACACACACACACACAGTATTAAAACAAACTCCCTGTCTTTCACCCTCCATCCAGATATCTCTGCCTCCTAACGGCCAGCTCCAGGGCTATGGTTTGCTGCCGGGCCAGGCCTACCCAGGAATGGTGGTTCCCCAGGCCAGGCCCTCCCTGGTACAGGACCTCCAGGCTTCCTGGGGGATACCCTCCAAACAAGGACGCCTTTGGCCAACACGTGGGCCAGCAGGAACAGGTGAGATTAATAGATTTGAATTAGGTTCGGTGGGTTTTGTTAGGTATGAATGGTTAAAAACACCATTAAAGTGAAGACTGTTGTTTTATCGAATAAATTCTCTGTAATTATTATTACGTGATTAAACTAATCATGTAAATGTAATTAACTAGGAAGTCGGGGCACCGTGGAAATCTTCAGATTACAAAGTTGTAATTTTCCTAGTGTAACTTTCAGATATTTTAATATCTGATCACTTGGTCTTCTAATTTAATGAATTATTCTTTACCTCACGTTAGTCTCATTCCAAACGCCGTAAATTGTTGGTTATCTGTACCTAACCCAGCCTTTTCTATAAATCATCCATACACCAATTGTCTTAATAATTTATTTACTAACTAAAAATCACAGAAATGCATAAACATACAAACAGTAGCTATGGTTACAGGGAAATGATAGCCCACTAGGGAACCTCCCCTAAGTCGATATGACGGCTTGGTGGAAAAAGGGAGTGGGTGTGGTCTGAGAAGGGGGGTGTGTGGTCTGAGAAGGGCAGGAAAGGACAAGTCACTACACAGTTGATAATTATATTGATTGAAATGCTAATCTTTTGCACATGAACGCTCACTAATTTGGGAATAATTGCAATCAATAATATATATTTAGGATCGGTGCGTCTTCGTGATCTCTGTTGGAATCGTCAGTCCTTCTGTTGGAGAGTTCATCCGAGTGTCTCTCTGCTTCCCTGAAGTCTGTCGCGGTTAAAATGGGTACTAGAGCTACCATTCAGAAATGTTCTTATAGAATAGATGTTTCGGCGGTTGTCGATCTTCATCCCAGGTTGACATCATTTCTAGTTGCAGACTAGTAATTAGTATCTAAGATTTGCTCTTATTCTGTAAGGATCGATAGTCTGAGTTGAACCATTTCCACCCGTGTAGTCAACGCTCGGCTGGTATGGTTAGGAATTCAACAACCAATTACATCCTTAGCTTAGACGGAGGTTTTTGTGGTCTAAACTCAACCTGTGTCCCCTCGGTGTCCATCGAGGAACGCATGGTCTGAAAACAATTTCTTCAGGAGGGGTTTTATTCGAACAATAGGAGAGGGCTTTTCCATGCACGCCAGATCATGTCTGTGCTCACGGGGCCAGGCCAATGACTTAGTTAAACTTTAAAGGAATACAATTCTCTTTCATTAAAGGTTTAACATCACATTACATCATTTCACAAATAGTTTCATCTTTACTCATTCATTATATACAAGAATTAGATGCAAACCTCATAACTGTATAAACAGAGGCTGTATTGTCTTTCATGAGGTCACAAAGATGACACAAAACGGACCGGGTCGTACCTGGCTCCTCCACCGACCGTTTACACATTCTCCAAAACATGGATATTGTTCAGTTCTCAAGCTCTGTGATGTAGAATGAGTTCTACCAGAAACTCTCTCTCTATACTGCATTGCCACGAGGGAGAGTCTCCTCCAGGAATTTACAACCTGAGATAACAGAACCTGGGTGAGGGGGTGCCACGATCTATGCCGAGAAAGGGTCACGTCATGACCACATGAAAATAGTAACGCTGCCCTTTAATTTAATAGACATGGACCAGTCCATTCTTTATCTATTTGTATTTTTATTATTTAACTAGGCAAGTCAGTTAACACTTCTTTACAATGACAGTACATTTAAGTCATTTAGCAGACGCTCTTATCCAGAGCGACTTACAAATTGGTGAATTCACCTTCTGACATCCAGTGGAACAGCCACTTTACAATAGTGCATCTAAATCATTTAAGGGGGGGGTGAGAAGGATTACTTTATCCTATCCTAGGTATTCCTTGAAGAGGTGGGGTTTCAGGTGTCTCCGGAAGGTGGTGATTGACTCTGCTGTCCTGGCGTCGTGAGGGAGTTTGTTCCACCATTGGGGGGCCAGAGCAGCTAACAGTTTTGACTGGGCTGAGCGGGAACTGTACTTCCTCAGTGGTAGGGAGGCGAGCAGGCCAGAGGTGGATGAACGCAGTGCCCTTGTTTGGGTGTAGGGCCTGATCAGAGCCTGGAGGTACTGCGGTGCCGTTCCCTCACAGCTCCGTAGGCAAGCACCATGGTCTTGTAGCGGATGCGAGCTTCAACTGGAAGCCAGTGGAGAGAGCGGAGGAGCGGGGTGACGTGAGAGAACTTGGGAAGGTTGAACACCAGACGGGCTGCGGCGTTCTGGATGAGTTGTAGGGGTTTAATGGCACAGGCAGGGAGCCCAGCCAACAGCGAGTTGCAGTAATCCAGACGGGAGATGACAAGTGCCTGGATTAGGACCTGCGCCGCTTCCTGTGTGAGGCAGGGTCGTACTCTGCGGATGTTGTAGAGCATGAACCTACAGGAACGGGCCACCGCCTTGATGTTAGTTGAGAACGACAGGGTGTTGTCCAGGATCACGCCAAGGTTCTTAGCGCTCTGGGAGGAGGACACAATGGAGTTGTCAACCGTGATGGCGAGATCATGGAACGGGCAGTCCTTCCCCGGGAGGAAGAGCAGCTCCGTCTTGCCGAGGTTCAGCTTGAGGTGGTGATCCGTCATCCACACTGATATGTCTGCCAGACATGCAGAGATGCGATTCGCCACCTGGTCATCAGAAGGGGGAAAGGAGAAGATTAATTGTGTGTCGTCTGCATAGCAATGATAGGAGAGACCATGTGAGGTTATGACAGAGCCAAGTGACTTGGTGTATAGCGAGAATAGGAGAGGGCCTAGAACAGAGCCCTGGGGGACACCAGTGGTGAGAGCGCGTGGCGAGGAGACAGATTCTCGCCACGCCACCTGGTAGGAGCGACCTGTCAGGTAGGACGCAATCCAAGCGTGGGCCGCGCCGGAGATGCCCAACTCGGAGAGGGTGGAGAGGAGGATCTGATGGTTCACAGTATCGAAGGCAGCCGATAGGTCTAGAAGGATGAGAGCAGAGGAGAGAGAGTTAGCTTTAGCAGTGCGGAGCGCCTCCGTGATACAGAGAAGAGCAGTCTCAGTTGAATGACTAGTCTTGAAACCTGACTGATTTGGATCAAGAAGGTCATTCTGAGAGAGATAGCGGGAGAGCTGGCCAAGGACGGCACGTTCAAGAGTTTTGGAGAGAAAAGAAAGAAGGGATACTGGTCTGTAGTTGTTGACATCGGAGGGATCGAGTGTAGGTTTTTTCAGAAGGGGTGCAACTCTCGCTCTCTTGAAGACGGAAGGGACGTAGCCAGCGGTCAGGGATGAGTTGATGAGCGAGGTGAGGTAAGGGAGAAGGTCTCCGGAAATGGTCTGGAGAAGAGAGGAGGGATAGGGTCAAGCGGGCAGGTTGTTGGGCGGCCGGCCGTCACAAGAAGCGAGATTTCATCTGGAGAGAGAGGGGAGAAAGAGGTCAGAGCACAGGGTAGGGCAGTGTGAGCAGAACCAGCGGTGTCGTTTGACTTAGCAAACGAGGATCGGATGTCGTCGACCTTCTTTTCAAAATGGTTGACGAAGTCATCTGCAGAGAGGGAGGAGGGGGGAGGGGGAGGAGGATTCAGGAGGGAGGAGAAGGTGGCAAAGAGCTTCCTAGGGTTAGAGGCAGATGCTTGGAATTTAGAGTGGTAGAAAGTGGCTTTAGCAGCAGAGACAGAGGAGGAAAATGTAGAGAGGAGGGAGTGAAAGGATGCCAGGTCCGCAGGGAGGCGAGTTTTCCTCCATTTCCGCTCGGCTGCCCGGAGCACTGTTCTGTGAGCTCGCAATGAGTCGCCGAGCCACGGAGCGGGAGGGGAGGACCGAGCCGGCCTGGAGGATAGGGGACATAGAGAGTCAAAGGATGCAGAAAGGGAAGAGAGGAGGGTTGAGGAGGCAGAATCAGGAGATAGGTTGGAGAAGGTATGAGCAGAGGGAAGAGATGATAGGATGGAAGAGGAGAGAGAGCAGGGGAGAGAGAGCGAAGGTTGGGACGGCGCGATACCATCCGAGTAGGGGCAGTGTGGGAAGTGTTGGATGAGAGCGAGAGGGAAAAGGATACAAGGTAGTGGTCGGAGACTTGGAGGGAGTTGCAATGAGGTTAGTGGAAGAACAGCATCTAGTAAAGATGAGGTCGAGCGTATTGCCTGCCTTGTGAGTAGGGGGAAGGTGAGAGGGTGAGGTCAAAAGAGGAGAGGAGTGGAAAGAAGGAGGCAGAGAGGAATGAGTCAAAGGTAGACGTGGGGAGGTTAAAGTCGCCCAGGACTGTGAGAGGTGAGCCGTCTCAGAAAGGAGCTTATCAAGGCATCAAGCTTCATTACGAATCCTCCGAGGGAACCTGGAGGGCTATAAATGATAAGGATGTTAAGTTTGAAAGGGCTGGTAACTGTGACAGCATGGAATTCAAAGGAGGCGATAGACAGATGGGTAAGGGGAGAAAGAGAGAATGACCACTTGGGAGAGATGAGGATCCCGGGTGCCACCACCCGCTGACCAGAAGCTCGGGGTGCGAGAACACGTGGGCGGACGAAGAGAGAGCAGTAGGAGTAGCAGTGTTATCTGTGGTGATCCATGTTTCCGTCAGTGCAAGAAGTCGAGGGACTGGAGGGAGGCATAGGCTGAGATGAACTCGCCTTGTTGGCCGCAGATCGGCAGTTCCAGAGGCTACCGGAGACCTGAACTCCACGGGTCGTGCGCGCTGGGACCACCAGATTAGGTACGCGGCCACGCGGTGTGGAGCGTTTGTATGGTCTGTGCAGAGAGGAGAGAACAGGGATAGATAGACACATAGTTGACAGGCTACAGAAGAGGCTACGCTAATGCAAAGGAGATTGGAATGACAAGTGGACTCACACGTCTCAAATGTTCAGAAAGTTAAGCTTACGTAGCAAGAATCTTATTGACTAAAATGATTGAAATGATACAGTACTGCTGGAGTAGGCTAGCTGGCAGTGGCTGCGTTGTTGACTTTGTAGGCTAGCTGGCAGTGGTTGCGTTGTTGACACTACACTAATCAAGTCGCTCCGTCGAGTGTAATAGTTTCTACAGTGCTGTTATTCGGGGCTAGCTGGCTAGCTAGCAGTGTTGATTACGTTACGTTACGTTAAAAGAACGACAATAGCTGGCTAGCTAACCTAGAAAATCGCTCCAGACTACACAATTGTCTTTGATACAAAGACGGCTATGTAGCTAGCTAGCTACGATCAAACAAATCAAACCGTTGTACTGTAATGAAGTGAAAGGAAAATGTGATACTACCTGTGGAGCGAAGCTGAATGTTGACCGGGTAGTTGAAGTTCAATTCGGTAGACGTTGGTTAGTTGTTGGCTAGCTAGCTAGCAGTATCTCCTACGTTAAGGACGACAAATAGCTGGCTAGCTAACTCCGGTAAATTAAGATAATCACTCTAAGTCTACACACTCTAAACTACACAATTATCTTGGATACGAAGACAGCAAAGACAACTATGTAGCTAGCTAACACTACACTAACTCGAATCGCTCAGTTGAGTGTAATAGTTTCTTCAGTGCTAGTAGATCGGTGGACGCATAGCTAGCTGCTGGCAGATAGCAGTGTAGACTGACGTTAGGACGACGAAACACGATAATTACGTAATTATCTTTGATACAAAGACGGCTATGTAGCTAGCTAAGAAGAAATTGCTAAGATTAGACAAATCAAACCGTTGTACTATAATGAAATGTAATGAAAAGTATATACTACTCAGTGGACCGAAGTGTAGATGCTACCGCTCGCCTCCAACCCGGAACCGCAAT
>NW_027010418.1:5000-32006 GCF_036934945.1 Oncorhynchus masou masou
ACTTGAGCTGAGCTGTAGTCGATGAACAGCATTCTTGCATAGCTATTCCTCTTGTCCAGATGGGATAGGGCAGTGTGCAGTGTGATGGCGATTGCATCGTCTGTGGACCTATTGGGGCGATAACCAAATTGAAGTGGGTTTAGGGTGACAGGTAAGGTGGAGGTGATATGATCCCTGCACACTGTATTTTTTTTATTATCATAATTTTTTATTTATTGTATTCATTGTCGGGATTTCACTGTTAGTCTACACGTGTTGTTTACCAAATATGTAACAATTATACACTGCTCAAAAAATAAAGGGAACACCATGTAACTCCAAGTCAATCACACTTCTGTGAAATCAAACTGTCCACTTAGGAAGCAACACTGATTGACAATAAATTGCACATGCTGTTGTGCAAATGGAATAGACAACAGGTGGAAATTATGAGCAATTAGCATGACACCCCCAATAAAAGAGTGGTTCTGCAGTTGATAACCACAGACCACTTCTCAGTTCCTATGCTTCCTGGCTGATGTTTTGGTCACTTTTGAATGCTGGCGGTGCTTTCACTCTAGTGGTAGCATGAGGTAGACAGAGTCTACAACCCACACAAGTGGCTCAGGTAGTGCAACTCATCCAGGATGGCACATCATTGCGAGATGTGGCAAGAAGGTTTGATGTGTCTGTCAGCGTAGTGTCCAGATCATGGAGGAACTACCAGGATGCTTTAGGAGGGCAACAACCCAGCAGCAGGACCGCTACCTCTGCCATTGTGCAAGGAGGGAGCAGGAGGAGCACTGCCAGAGCCCTGCAAAATGACCTCCAGCAGGCCACAAATGTGCATGTGTCTGCTCAAACGGTCAGAAACAGACTCCATGAAGGTGGTATGAGGGCCTGACGTCCACAGGTGGGGTTGTGCCTGCAGCTAACACACGTGGGGGACGTTTGGCATTTGCCAGAGAACACCAAGATTGGCAAAATTCGCCACTGGCGCCCTGTGCTCTTCACAGATGAAAGCAGGTTCACACTGAGCACATGTGACAGACGTGACAGTCTGGAGGCATTCGTGGAGAACGTTCTGCTGCCTGTAACATCCTCCATCATGACCGGTTTGGAGGTGGGTCAGTCATGGTGTGGGGTGGCATTTCTTGGGGAGCCGCACAGCCCTCCATGTGCTCGCCAGAGTAGCCTGACTGCCATTAGGTACCGAGATGAGATCCTCAGACCCCTTGTGAGACCATATGCAGGTGCGGTTGGCCATGCTAGACCTCATGTGGCTGGAGTGTGTCAGCAGTTCCTGCAAGAGGAAGGCATTGATGCTATGGACTGGCCCGCCCGTTCCCCAGACCTGAATCAATTGAGCACATCTGGGACATCATGTCTCGCTCCATCCACCAACGCTACGTTGCACCACAGACTGTCCAAGAGTTGGCGGATGCTTTAGTCCAGGTCTGGGGAGGATCTCTCAGGAGAGCATCCGCCACCTCATCAGCAGCATGCCCAGGCGTTGTAGGGAGGTCATACAGGCACGTGGAGGCCACACACACTACTGAGCCTCATTTTGACTTGTTTTAAGGACATTACATCAATGTTGGATCAGCCTGTAGTGTGGTTTTCCACTTTAATTTTTGAGGTGACTCAAATCCAGACCTCTATGGGTTGATACATTTGATTTCCATTGATAATTTTTGTGTGATTTTGTTGTCAGCACATTCAACTATGTAAAGAAAAAGGTATTTAATAAGAGTATTTCATTCATTCAGATCAAGGATGTGTTATTTTAGTGTTCCCTTTATTTGTTTTGTAGTGTTCAGTTGCACCACTAGAGGGATGCAGAGCCAGTATATTTACTGTTAGTCTGAGATGTCTGGGTGAATGTGGGACAGGCTCAGTGCTGTAGGGTGACTTTACACTAAGATAGCGCCATAAATTCTCTGTTTCTGTCTTTGTCTCTGTCACTGTCTCTGTCTCTGTTTCTGTCTCTGTCTCTTTCTCTGTCTCTGTCTCTGTTTCCGTCTCTGTCTCCGTCTCTGTCTCTGTCTCTGTCTCTGTCTCTGTCTCTTTATGCGTCTCTGTCTCTGTCTCTGTCTCTGTCTCTGTCTCTGTCTCTGTCTCTGTCTCTGTCTCTGTCTCTGTTTCTGTCTCTGTCTCATTACATTTACATTTAAGTCATTTGGCAGACGCTCTTATCCAGAGCGACTTACAAATGTGAATTCACCTTATGACATCCAGTGGAACAGCCACTTTACAATAGTGCATCTAAATCATTTAAGGGGGGGGGTGAGAAGGATTACTTTATCCTATCCTAAGTATTCCTTGAAGAGGTGGGGTTTCAGGTGTCTCTGGTGATTGACTCTGCTGTCCTGGCGTCGTGAGGGAGTTTGTTCCACCATTGGGGGCCAGAGCAGCGGAGCAGTTTTGACTGGGCTGAGCGGGAACTGTACTTCCTCAGTGTAGGGAGCGAGCTGGATGAACGCAGTGCCCTTGTTTGGGTGTAGGGCCTGATCAGAGCCTGGAGGTACTGCGGTGCCGTTCCCCTCACAGCTCCGTCAAGCAGTAGTAGTCTCTCTGTCTCTGTCTCTTTCTCTGTCTCTGTCTCTGTTTCTGTCTCTTTCTCTCTGTCTCTGTCTCTGTTTCCGTCTCTGTCTCCGTCTCTGTCTCTGTCTCTCTGTCTCTGTCTCTGTCTCTGTTTCTGTCTCTGTCTCTGTCTCTGTCTCTGTCTCTGTCTCTCTGTCTCTGTCTCTGTCTCTGTCTCTGTTTCTGTCTCTCTGTCTCTGTCTCTGTCTCTGTTTCTGTCTCTGTCTCTGTCTCTGTTTCTGTCTCTCTGTCTCTGTCTCTGTCTCTGTCTCTGTCTCTGTCTCTGTCTCTGTCTCTGTCTCTGTCTCTGTCTCTGTCTCTCTGTCTCTGTCTCTGTCTCTATCTCTCTGTCTCCGTTTCCGTCTCTGTCTCCGTCTCTCTGTCTCTGTCTCTGTCTCTGTCTCTGTCTCTGTCTCTGTCTCTGTCTCTGTCTCTGTCTCTGTCTCTGTCTCTCTGTCTCTGTCTCTGTCTCTGTCTCTGTCTCTCTGTCTCTGTCTCTGTCTGTCTCTGTCTCTCTGTCTCTGTCTCTGTCTCTGTCTCTGTCTCTGTCTCTGTCTCTGTCTCTCTGTCTCTGTCTCTGTCTCTGTCTCTGTCTCTGTCTCTCTGTCTCTCTGTCTCTGTCTCTGTCTCTGTCTCTGTCTCTCTCTGTCTCTGTCTCTGTCTCTGTCTCTGTCTCTGTCTCTGTCTCTGTCTCTCTGTCTCTGTCTCTGTCTCTGTCTCTGTCTCTGTCTCTGTCTCTCTGTCTCTGTCTCTGTCTCTGTCTCTGTCTCTCTGTCTCTGTCTCTGTCTCTGTCTCTGTCTCTCTGTCTCTCTCTCCGTCTCCGTCTCCTGTCTCCGTCTCCGTCTCTCTGTCTCTCTGTCTCTCTGTCTCTCTGTCTCTCTGTCTCTGTCTGTCTCTGTCTCTGTCTCTGTCTCTGTGTCTCTGTCTCTGTCTCTGTCTCTGTCTCTGTCTCTGTCTCTGTCTCCGTCTCTGTCTGTCTCTGTCTCTGTCTCTGTCTCTGTCTCTCTGTCTCTCTGTCTCCGTCTCCGTCTCTCTCCGTCTCTGTCTCCGTCTCCGTCTCTCTGTCTCTCTGTCTCTCTGTCTCTCTGTCTCTCTGTCTCTCTGTCTCTGTCTCTGTCTCTGTCTCTGTGTCTCTGTCTCTGTCTCTGTCTCTGTCTCTGTCTCTGTCTCCGTCTCCGTCTCTGTCTCTGTCTCTGTCTCTGCTGGTAATCAAGCCTACTACTGTTGTGTTGTCTGCAAACTTGATGATAGTGTTGGAGGCGTGCACGGCCACGCAGTGGTGGATGAACAGGGAGTACAGGAGGGGGCTGAACACGCACCCTTGTGTTGAGGTGTTACACAGGGTGGTGTTCAGACACAGGGTCTCAAGCTTAACGATGAGCTTGGAGGGTACTATGGTGTTGAAGGTGTGGTCAATTCAACATTCTTACACAGGTATTCCTCTAGTCCAGATGAGATAGGGTAGTGTGCATTGCGATGGCGATTTGCGTCGTCTGTGGATCGATTGGTGCGGGAAGCACATTGAAGTGGGTCTAGAGTGTCAGGTAAGGAAGAGGATCCTTAACTAGCCTCTCACAGCACTTCATGATGGCAGAAGTGAGTGCTACGGGGCGATAGTCATTTAATTCAGTTACCTTTGCTTTCTTGGGAACAAGAACAATGGTGGACATAGGGAGAGATCGAATATGTCCGTAAACACTCCAGCCAGCTGGTCTGCGCATGCTCTGAGGACGCGGCTGGGGATGCCGTCTGGGCCTACAGCCTTGTGAGGGTAAACACGCTTAAATGTCTTACTCACATCAGCCAAGGAGAGTGGTGGGAGAGTGGAGGGAGAGTGGGGGGAGAGTGGGAGAGTGGAGGGAGAGTTGGAGAGAGGAAGGAGAGTGGGAGAGTGGAGGGAGGTTGGGGAGGAAGTGGAGGGAGAGTGGAGGGAGAGTGGGAGAGTGGAGGGAGAGTGGGGGGAGAGTGGGAGGGAGAGTGGAGGGAGAGTGGGGAGAGTGGAGGGAGAGTGGAGGAGGGAGAGTGGAGGGAGAGTGGAGGGAGAGTGGAGGAAGAGTTGAAGAGAGGAGGGAGAGTGGTGGGAGGAAGGAGAGTGGAGGGAGAGTTGGAGAGAGGAGGGGAGGAGAGTGGGAGAGTGGAGGGAGAGTGGGGGAGTGGAGTGGGAGAGTTGAGGAGGGAGAGTGGTGGGAGGAAGAAGAGTGGGTGGAGGGAGGAGGGAGAGTGGGAGAAGGAGGAGAGTGGAGAGAGGAGGGAGAGTGGGAGAGTGGAGGGAGAGTGGAGGGAGAGTGGGAGAGTGGAGGGAGAGTGGGAGAGTGGAGGGAGTGTGGGAGGAAGGAGTGGGAGAGTGGGGGAGAGTGGGAGAGTGGAGGGAGAGTGGGGAGAGTGGAGGGAGAGTGGGAGAGTGGAGGGAGAGTGGTGGAGGGAGAGTGGTGGGAGAGTGGAGGGAGTGGAGGGAGAGTGGGAGAGTGGAGGAGAGTGGGAGAGGGAGGGAGAGAGGGAGAGTGGAGGGGGAGGGAAGAAAGAGTGGGAGAGTGGAGGGAGAGTGGAGGGAGGAGAGTGGAGGGAGGGAGTGGAGGAGTGTGGGAGAGTGGAGGGAGAGTGGGGCGGGAGTGGGTGAGAGTGGAGGGAGAGTGGGAGAGTGGTGGGAGTGAAGAAGTGGGTGAGTGGAGGGAGAGTGGGAGAGTGGAGGGAGAGAAAAGGGAAGTGGGAGAAAAAGAGGAAGAGTTGAAGAGAGGGACTTTGACCTGGTGACCACAGAGAGGATGTTTGGATTTTCAACACGGTGGTCTTTTGTGGAGTTGTTATTGTTTGTGAGTTGTCTTTGACCATTTTGGTATTGACCAGGAGAGTTGAAATTATTTACTTTTTATGTATTTAGTTAATCAAGGAGGGAAGTCAGTTAACAACAAATTCTTAGGGACAATGGGAGCCTAGTGGACAAACCATTAACAACAAATTCTCTTATTTACAATGACAGACAAACCTGACGCTTGGCCAGAGTGTGAGCCACCTTATTGGTTGGGGATCATGGCCTTGTTCAGGGTGCAGATGTTGGTATTGACCACGGGGGTGCGGGTGTTGGTATTGACCAGGGGTGCAGGTGTTGGGATTGAGTGGAGGTGAGGTGTTGTTATTGACCACGGGGGTGCAGGTGTTGGTATTGACCAGTGGGGTGCAGGTGTTGGTATTGACCAGGGTGCAGGTGTTGGTATTGACCATGGGGGTGGAAGGGTGTTGGTATTGACCCGCGGGGTGCAGGTGTTGGTATTGACCACAGGGGTGCAGGTGTTGGTGGGACCAAGGAGGTGCAGGTGTTGTTATTGACCAGGGGGTGCAGGTGTTGGTATTGACCACGGGGTGCAGGTGTTGGTATTGAAGACGGGGGTGCAGATGTTGTTATTGGGACCAGGGGGCAGGTGTGAGATTGACCAGAGTGGGTGCAGGTGGAGGTATTGACCACACGGGGTGCAGGTGTTGGTATTGGGAGGTGGAGGTGTTGGTATTGACCCGTGGAGGGAGGTGTTGGTATTGAGGGTGCAGGGTGTTGGTATTGACCACGGGGTGCAGGTGTTGGTATTGACCACGTGGCAGGTGTCAGTGTTGACCACGGGGAGGTGGAGGTATTGACCACGGGTGCAGAGTGTTGGTATTGACCACACGGAGGTGTCAGTGTTGAGTGGAGGGTGCAGGTGTTGGTATTGACCACGGGGTGCAGGTGTTGGTATTGACCACGGGGTGCAGGTGTTGGTATTGACCACGGGGTGCAGGTGTTTGTATTGACCACCGGGGGTGCAGGTGTTGTTATTGACCACGGGTGCAGGTGTTGGTATTGACCACGGGGTGCAGGTGTTGGTATTGACCACGGGGGTGCAGGTGTTGGTATTGACCACGGGTGCAGGTGTTGGTATTGACCACGGGGGTGCAGGTGTTGGTATTGACCACGGGGGTGCAGGTGTTGGTATTGACCACGGGTGCAGGTGTTGGTATTGACCAGGTGTCAGTGTTGACCAGGTGTCGGGGGTGCAGGTGTTGTTATTGACCACGAGGGTGCAGGTGTTGGTATTGACCACGGGGTGCAGGTGTTGGTATTGACCACGGGGTGCAGATGTTGGTATTGACCCGGGGTGCAGGTGTTGGCATTGACCACGGGGTGCAGGTGTTGTTATTGACCACGGGGGTGCAGATGTCAGTGTTGACCCGCGGGTGCAGGTGTTGTTATTGACCACGGGGTGCAGGTGTTGGTATTGACCACGGGGTGCAGGTGTTGGTATTGACCCGCGGGGTGCAGGTGTTGGTATTGACCACGGGGTGCAGGTGTTGGTATTGACCCACCAGGGTGCAGGTGTTGGTATTGACCACGGGGGTGCAGGTGTTGGTATTGACCACGGGGGTGCAGGTGTTGTTATTGACCACGGAGGTGCAGGTGTTGTTATTGACCACAGGGGTGCAGGTGTTGTTATTGACCACGGGGGTGCAGGTGTTGGTATTGACCACGGAGGTGCAGGTGTTATTATTGACCACGGGGGTGCAGGTGTTGGTATTGACCACGGGGGTGCAGGTGTCAGTGTTGACCACGGGGGTGCAGGTGTTGTTATTGAACACGGGGGTGCAGGTGTTGGTATTGACCACGGGGGTGCAGGTGTTGGTATTGACCACGGGGGTGCAGGTGTTGTTATTGAACACGGGGGTGCAGGTGTTGGTATTGACCACGGGGGTGCAGGTGTTGGTATTGACCACGGGGGTGCAGGTGTTGGTATTGACCACGGGGGTGCAGGTGTTGTTATTGAACACGGGGGTGCAGGTGTTGGTATTGACCACGGGGGTGCAGATGTCAGTGTTGACCATCACAGTAGAACTCTATGAACCCCCTATGGTCCCTGGTCTAAAGTAGTGCACTATATAGGGAATAGGGCTCTGGTCTAAAGTAGTGCACTGTATAGGGAATAGGGCTCTGGTCTATAGTAGTGCACTATATAGGGAATAGGGTTCTATAGGGCTCTGGTCTAAAGTAGTGCACTGTATAGGGAATAGGGCTCTGGTCTATAGTAGTGCACTATATAGGGAATAGTGTTCTATAGGGCTCTGGTCTAAAGTAGTGCACTGTATAGGGAATAGGGCTCTGGTCTATAGTAGTGTACTATATAGAGAATAGTGCTCTGGTCTAGAGTAGTGCACTATATAGGAAATCAGGTTCTATAGGGCTCTGGTCTAAAGTGGTGCACTGTATAGGGAATAGGGCTCTGGTCTATAGTAGTGCACTACATAGGGAATAGGGTTCTATAGGGCTCTGGTCTAAAGTAGTGCACTATATAGGGAATAAGGCTCTGGTCTAAAGTAGTGTACTATATAGGGAATAGGGCTCTGGTCTATAGTAGTGCACTACATAGGGAATAGGGTTCAATAGGGCTCTGGTCTAAAGTAGTGCACTATATAGGGAATAAGGCTCTGGTCTAAAGTAGTGTACTATATAGGGAATAGGGCTCTGGTCTATAGTAGTGCACTACATAGGGAATAGGGTTCTATAGGGCTCTGGTCTAAAGTAGTGCACTATATAGGGAATAGGGCTCTTGCTATAGTAGTGCACTATATAGGGAATAGGGTGGACTAAGAGATGGAATCTTGGGAAGCTTCCTTGTTATTACTGACCATGGAACTTTTGAGGCATTCTAGAACCCTCTTGCACTATACAATGGCAGGAAATGACCAGGGAGGAGTCAGGGGGGGGGGTTCCTCTGGACGATGCTTCCTGATTGGCTAGCCAACAAAAATAATAACCCAAACCCAGGTCCTCTGGGATAAATGGAATGTGTGTGTGTGTGTGCGTGTGTGTGTGTGTGTGTGTGTGTGTGTGTGTGTGTGTGTGTGTGTGTGTGTGTGTGTGTGTGTGTGTGTGTGTGTGTGTGTGTGTGTGTGTGTGTGTGTGTCGGAAGTCGGAAGTTTACATACACCTTAGCCAAATACATTTAAACTTAGTTTTTCACAATTCCTGACATTTAATCCTAGTAAAAATCCCTATTTTAGGTGAGTTAGGATCACCACTATATTTTAAGAATGGGGACCTGACAGAGCCTGAGAGGATCTGCAGAGAAGAATGGGAGAAACTCCCAAAATACAGGTGTGCCAAGCTTGTAGCGTCTTATCCAAGAAGACTGGAGGCTGTAATCGCTGCCAAACATGCTTCAAGAAAGTACTGAGTAAAGGGTCTGAATACTTGTGTAAATGTCATATTTCATTATTTTTTTAATACATTTGCAAAAATATCTAATAGCCTGTTTTTGCTTGGTCATTATGGGGTATTGTGTGTACATTGTGGGAAAAAACAATGTAATCTATTTTAGAATAAGGCTGTAACGTAACAACATGTGGAAAAGTGAAGGGGTCTGAATACTCTCCGAAGGCACTGTGCCTAGTTACTTATTGGTTGTAAACAACGGAACACGGACTGATGTGGCTTGGTGGTGGAACTGCTTAGAAGCCTCTTGGACCTAGACTTGGCCCTCCGGTGCCGCTTGCCGTGCGGTAGCAGAGAAATATACACGACCCAAAATAAATATCCTCTGTGTCAGGCTGAACCTGTCCTATCTGAACGGACACAGGTAGAGGTTAAGACTGGGACAGCCTCCGCCTGTCTAACAGGAGACCAGACAGGTAGAGGTTAAGACTGGGACAGCCTCCGCCTGTCTAACAGGAGACCAGACAGGTGGAGGTTAAGACTGGGACAGCCTCCCCCTGTCTAACAGGAGATGAGACAGGTGACTGGTACAGCTTCCGCCTGTCTAACAGGAGACCAGACAGGTAGAGGTTAAGACTGGGACAGCCTCCACCTGTCTAACAGGAGACCAGACAGGTAGAGGTTAAGACTGGGACAGCCTCCGCCTGTCTAACAGGAGACCAGACAGGTAGAGGTTAAGACTGGGACAGCCTCCGCCTGTCTAACAGGATACCAGACAGGTAGAGGTTAAGACTGGGACAGCCTCCGCCTGTCTAACAGGAGACCAGACAGGTAGAGGTTAAGACTGGGACAGCCTCCGCCTGTCTAACAGGAGATAAGACAGGTAGAGGTTAAGACTGGGACAGCCTCCGCCTGTCTAACAGGAGATAAGACAGGTAGAGGTTAAGACTGGGACAGCCTCCGCCTGTCTAACAGGAGACCAGACAGGTAGAGGTTAAGACTGGGACAGCCTCCCCCTGTCTAACAGGAGATGAGACAGGTGACTGGTACAGCCTCCACCTGTCTAACAGGAGATGAGACAGGTGACTGGTACAGCCTCCGCCTGTCTAACAGGAGATGAGACAGGTAGAGGTGACTGGGACAGCCTCCACCTGTCTAACAGGAGACCAGACAGAGAGGTGACTGGTACAGCCTCCCCCTGTCTAACAGGAGATGAGACAGAGGTGACTGGTACAGCCTCCACCTGTCTAACATGAGATGAGACAGGTGACTGGTACAGCCTCCACCTGTCTAACAGGAGATGAGACAGGTGACTGGTACCCTCCACCTGTCTAACAGGAGATGAGACAGGTGACTGGTACAGCCTCCGCCTGTCTAACAGGAGATGAGACAGGTGACTGGTACAGCCTCCGCCTGTCTAACAGGAGATGAGACAGGTGAGGTTAAGACTGGGACAGCCCCACCTGTCTAACAGGAGATGAGACAGGTGACTGGTACAGCCTCCCCTGTCTAACATGAGATGAGACAGGTGACTGGGACAGCCTCCCCCTGTCTAACAGGAGATGAGACAGGTGAGAGGTTAAGAGGGACCTCCCCTGTCTAACAGGAGATGAGACAGGTGACTGGTACAGCCTCCGCCTGTCTAACATGAGATGAGACAGGTGACTGGTACAGCCTCCCCTGTCTAACAGGAGATGAGACAGGTGACTGGTAGCCTCCCCTGTCTAACATGAGATGAGACAGGTGGTACAGCCTCCCCCTGTCTAACAGGAGATGAGACAGGTGACTGGTACAGCCTCCGCCTGTCTAACAGGAGATGAGACAGGTGACTGGTACAGCCTCCCCCTGTCTAACAGGAGATGAGACAGGTGACTGGTACAGCCTCCGCCTGTCTAACAGGAGATGAGACAGGTGACTGGTACAGCCTCCGCCTGTCTAACAGGAGATGAGACAGGTGACTGGTACAGCCTCCGCCTGTCTAACAGGAGATGAGACAGGTGACTGGTACAGCTTCCGCCTGTCTAAAAGGAGATGAGACAGGTGACTGGTACAGCCTCCCCCTGTCTAACAGGAGATGAGACAGGTGACTGGTACAGCCTCCGCCTGTCTAACAGGAGATGAGACAGGTGACTGGTACAGCCTCCGCCTGTCTAACAGGAGATGAGACAGGTGACTGGTACAGCCCCCACCTGTCTAACAGGAGATGAGACAGGTGACTGGTACAGCCTCCGCCTGTCTAACAGGAGATGAGACAGGTGACTGGGACAGCCTCCCCCTGTCTAACAGGAGATGAGACAGGTGACTGGTACAGCCCTCACCTGTCTAACAGGAGATGAGACAGGTGACTGGTACAGCCTCCACCTGTCTAACAGGAGATGAGACAGGTGACTGGTACAGCCTCCACCTGTCTAACAGGAGATGAGACAGGTGACTGGTACAGCCTCCACCTGTCTAACAGGAGATGAGACAGGTGACTGGTACAGCCTCCCCCTGTCTAACATGAGATGAGACAGGTGACTGGTACAGCCTCCACCTGTCTAACAGGAGATGAGACAGGTGACTGGTACAGCCTCCACCTGTCTAACAGGAGATGAGACAGGTGACTGGTACAGCCTCCCCCTGTCTAACATGAGATGAGACAGGTGACTGGGACAGCCTCCGCCTGTCTAACAGGAGATGAGAGGTCATAATATACCCACCTTGCCACCAGGACCATACAATTACCTAATTGGCAATTACAACCAATAAACTGGTTCTCTACAATGTAAAAGGCAATTTCCACATCTATTGTCACGTTGGTACATAGGTACATACTTCATGATTAATATTGATAATGCCGTGTATACCGGGTCAGTGGAGGCTGCTAAGGGGAACCATGTGTTTTATGTATATGCTACCATTCCACTCATTCTGCTCCAGCCATTACATGGTAGCCCGTCCTCCCCCAATTTAGGTGCCGCCTGCCTCCTGTGATTAAACTGTCATTTTATCTTATTCAACGTTTTGACTCCAAAGCGGAAGAGCGAAGGCCCCGTAACATATTTTGAGGCGCACTGAGGCGAAGGCTCTCCTATTACGCACAGCCAGAAAGACACGGGAATCAGACGCACGGAACTCCGACATAAACCCGGGGTAAATGAGGAAACGAAGCCATACGTTGAATTGAATGAGCAGAACCTCTACCTCAAAGTTCATGTGCACAATAACCATCGCTCCCCCCTCAGAGGGTAAGGAAATGGTTGGCTAAGTTAAAATGTATTCCAGGCCTAACCAATCACGAGACAGAAAGGTCTATGTGTTGTAATAAACGGTACGTGGATGGAATGATGAAACGCTCCCCAGTTACTGTGGTATTGGATGGAATGATGAAACGCTCCCCAGTTACTGTGGTATTGGATGGAATGATGAAACGCTCCCCAGTTACTGTGGTATTGGATGGACCGTAGATTTACCACATGGGACCTATGCATTTAAGCGTGTGAAACCAAGAGCCATCATTTCAACAAGAGAACAATGTGCTCTCCACTGGCTGGAGTTTGGTGAGTCCATGGTGGGTCTATACTGGGTCTATGGTGGGTCTAAACTGGGTCTATGGTGGGTTTATACTGAGTCTATGGTGGGTTTATACTGAGTCTATACTGAGTCTATGGTGAGTCTATACTGAGTCTATGGTGGGTTTATACTGAGTCTATACTGAGTCTATACTGAGTCTATACTGAGTCTATGGTGGGTCTATGGTGGGTCTATACTGAGTCTATGGTGAGTCTATACTGAGTCTATACTGAGTCTATGGTGGGTCTATGGTGGGTCTATACTGAGTCTATGGTGGGTCTATGGTGGGTCTATACTGAGTCTATGGTGAGTCTATACTGAGTCTATGGTGGGTCTATACTGGGTCTGTACTGAGTCTATGGTGGGTCTATCGTGGGTCTATACTGAGTCTATGGTGGGTCTATACTGAGTCTATACTGAGTCTATGGTGGGTCTATACTGAGTCTATGGTGGGTCTATACTGAGTCTATACTGAGTCTATGGTGGGTCTATACTGAGTCTATACTGAGTCTATGGTGGGTCTATACTGAGTCTATGGTGGGTCTATGGTGGGTCTATACTGAGTCTATGGTGAGTCTATGGTGGGTCTATACTGAGTCTATGGTGGGTCTATACTGAGTCTATGGTGGGTCTATACTGGGTCTATACTGAGTCTATGGTGGGTCTATACTGAGTCTATGGTGGGTCTATACTGAGTCTATGGTGGGTCTATGGTGGGTCTATACTGAGTCTATGGTGGGTCTATACTGGGTCTATGGTGGGTCTATACTGAGTCTATGGTGGGTCTATGGTGGGTCTATACTGAGTCTATGGTGAGTCTATGGTGGGTCTATACTGAGTCTATGGTGAGTCTATGGTGGGTCTATACTGAGTCTATGGTGGGTCTATACTGAGTCTATGGTGGGTCTATACTGAGTCTATACTGAGTCTATTGTGGGTCTATACTGAGTCTATGGTGGGTCTATGGTGGGTCTATACTGAGTCTATGGTGGGTCTATGGTGGGTCTATACTGAGTCTATGGTGGGTCTATGGTGGGTCTATACTGAGTCTATGGTGGGTCTATGGTGGGTCTATACTGAGTCTATGGTGGGTCTATACTGAGTCTATGGTGGGTCTATGGTGGGTCTATACTGAGTCTATGGTGGGTCTATGGTGGGTCTATACTGAGTCTATGGTGGGTCTATGGTGGGTCTATACTGAGTCTATGGTGAGTCTATACTGAGTCTATACTGGGTCTATACTAAGTCTATGGTGAGTCTATGGTGGGTCTATACTGAGTCTATGGTGGGTCTATGGTGGGTCTATACTGAGTCTATGGTGGGTCTATACTGAGTCTATGGTGGGTCTATACTGAGTCTATGGTGGGTCTATACTGAGTCTATGGTGGGTCTATACTGAGTCTATACTGAGTCTATACTAAGTCTATACTGAATCTATGGTGGGTCTATACTGAGTCTATACTAAGTCTATACTGAATCTATGGTGGGTCTATACTGAGTCTATACTAAGTCTATACTGAATCTATGGTGGGTCTATACTGAGTCTATGGTGGGTCTATACTGAGTCTATGGTGAGTCTATACTGAGTCTATACTAAGTCTATACTGAATCTATGGTGGGTCTATACTGAGTCTATGGTGGGTCTATACTGAGTCTATACTGAGTCTATGGTGGGTCTATACTGGGTCTATGGTGGGTCTATACAGGGTCTATGGTGGGTCTATACTGGGTCTATGGTGCGTCTATACTGAGTCTATGGTGGGTCTATACTGTGTCTATCGTGGGTCTATACTGAGTCTATGGTGGGTCTATGGTGGGTCTATACTGAGTCTATGGTGAGTCTATACTGAGTCTATGGTGGGTCTATACTGAGTCTATACTGAGTCTATGGTGGGTCTATGGTGGGTCTATACTGGGTCTATGGTGGGTCTATACTGGGTCTATGGTGGGTCTATACTGAGTCTATGGTGGGTCTATACTGAGTCTATGGTGGGTCTATACTGAGTCTATACTGAGTCTATGGTGAGTCTATACTGGGTCTATACTGAGTCTATGGTGGGTCTATGGTGGGTCTATAATGGGTCTATACTGAGTCTATGGTGGGTCTATTGTGGGTCTATGGTGGGTCTATACTGAGTCTATGGTGGGTCTATACTGGGTCTATACTGAGTCTATGGTGGGTCTATTGTGGGTCTATGGTGGGTCTATACTGGGTCTATACTGAGTCTATGGTGGGTCTATTGTGGGTCTATGGTGCGTCTATACTGGGTCTATACTGAGTCTATGGTGGGTCTATGGTGGGTCTATAATGGGTCTATACTGAGCCTATACTGTGTCTATTGTGGGTCTATGGTGGGTCTATACTGAGTCTATGGTGAGTCTATGGTGGGTCTATACTGAGTCTATACTGAGTCTATGGTGGGTCTATACTGGGTCTATGGTGGGTCTATACTGGGTCTATGGTGGGTCTATACTGAGTCTATGGTGGGTCTATACTGGGTCTACGGTTTGTCTATGGTGGGTCTATACTGAGTCTATGGTGGGTCTATGGTGGGTCTATACTGAGTCTATGGTGGGTTTATGGTGGGTCTACGTTTAGTCTATGGTGCGTCTCTTCCACAGTAATAACTAATTTTAAACAAATTCCAATCAAAGTCATTACCAGAAAGGCGTGGCCAATTTACACCAATCAGAGCCATTACCAGAAAGGCCTCCTGCTCACACTAACGCCACGTCACCATGTGTTGCTGTTCCATTGTTCCACACTGGATTTGGAGGACCAGAGAATGTGTTGTGTTTCTTCCTAACATGTCGGATTTGGGCCATTCAACTGTTACCTTACGAGGTCCGGAGCCTGCTGTTTTTCTGTCCTACTTCATCATTCATGTCACACAGCTGGTGTCCCAGGTCTAAATCAGTCCCTGATTAGAGGGGAACAATGACAAAAGGGTGGAAATGGCTTCAAGGTCCAGAGTTGAGTTTGACCACCCAAAAATACCAAGCCACTCATACGAAATAGTTGCAGTTAACATATTTTATTTGATCCATTTCGGATGATTAAAAATGTTATTTTTTGTTATTTCATTGTAGGTTGGAGTCAGAGATTGGTCTGTTGGAGAGCGAGGAGTGTCAGATCTCAGCTAAAGAACAGATGCTACGAGAGAGACTGAAGAAGACTGAGCGGTCCATAGAAGACCTACAGAAAGTAAGAGAACATTCATCTACACAGAGAGAGAGCACATTAATCTACACAGAGATAAAGAAAACATTAATCTACACAGAGAGAGAGAGAACATTCATCTACACAGAGAGAGTAAGAACATTCATCTACACAGAGAGAGTAATATATAATAATATAATAATATATAATATAATATATATAATATATAATAATAATATATATCCCATTTAGCAGACGCTTTTGTCCAAAGCGACTTACAAGTCGGCTGGGGCCACTACTTTTACATATGGGTGGCCCCAGCGGGAATCGAACCCACGACGCTTGGCGTTGCAAGCGCCATGCTCTACCGACTGAGCCACACAGAAGAACATTCATCTACACAGAGAGAGAGAGATTGAACAGTCATCTACACAGAGAGAGAGAACATTCATCTACACAGAGAGAGAAAGAACATTCATCTACAGAGAGAGAGAGAGAGAACAGTCATCTACAGAGAGAGAGAGAACATTCATCTACACAGAGAGAGAGAGAGAGAGAGAGAGAGAGAGAGAACAGTCATCTACACAGAGAGAGCAAGAACATTCATCTACACAGAGAGAGAACATTCATCTACACCGAGAGAGGGATAACATTCATCTACACAGAGAGAGAGAGAACATTCATCTACACAGAGCGAGGGAACATTAATCTACACCGAGAGAGAACATTCATCTACACAGAGCGAGAGAACATTAATCTACACAGAGAGAGAGAACATTCATCTACACAGAGAGAGCGAAAACATTCATCTACACAGACAGAGAGAACATTCATCTACACAGAGAGAAAGAACATTCATCTACACAGAGAGAGAGAGAGAACATTCATCTACACAGAGAGAGAGAACATTCCTCTACACAGAGAGAGAACATTCATCTACACAGAGCGAGAGAACATTCATCAACACACAGAGAGAGAGAACATTAATCTACACAGAGAGAGAGAACATTCATATACACAGAGAGAGAGAGAACATTCATCTACACAGAGCGAAGGAACATTCATCTACACAGAGAGAGAGAACATTCATCTACACAGAGCGAGAGAACATTCATCTACACACAGAGAGAGAGAACATTCATCTACACGGAGAGAGCGAGAACATTCATCTACACAGAGAGAGAACATTCATCAACACACAGAGAGAGAGAACATTCATCTACACAGAGAGAGAAAGAACATTCATCTACACAGAGAGAGAGAACATTCATCTACACAGAGAGAGTGAACATTCATCTACAAAGAGAGAGAGAGAGAACAGACATCTACACAGAGAGAGCGAGAACATTCATCTACACAGAGAGAGAGAACATTCATCTACACAGGGAGAGAGAACATTCATCTACACAGAGCGAGAGAACATTCATCAACACACAGAGAGAGAACATTCATCTACACAGAGAGAGAGAGAACATTAATCTACACAGAGAGAGAGAACATTCATCTACACAGAGAGAGAAAGAACATTCATCTACACAGAGAGAGAGAACATTCATCTACACAGAGAGAGAGAGAGATTGAACAGTCATCTACACAGAGAGAGAGAGAGAGAGAACATTCATCTACACAGAGAGAGAAAGAACATTCATCTACACAGAGAGAGAGAACATTCATCTACACAGAGAGAGAGAACATTCATCTACACAGAGAGAGAGAGAACTGTCATCTACACAGAGAGAGCAAGAACATTCATCTACACAGAGAGAGAACATTCATCTACACACAGAGAGAGAACATTCATCTACACGGAGAGAGGGATAACATTCATCTACACAGAGAAAGAGATAACATTAATCTACACAGAGCGAGGAACATTCATCTACACAGAGAGAGAACATTCATTACTCTACACAGAGAGAGAGAACATTTATCTACAGAGAGAGATAACATTCATCTACACACAGAGAGAACATTCATTACTCTACACAGAGAAAGAGAACATTCATCTACACAGAGAGAGAGAAAATGCATTACTCTACACAGAAAAATAGAGAACATTCATTGCTCTACACAGAGAAAGAGAAAGAGAGAACATAAATTATTCTACACAGAGAAAGAGAACATTCATCTACACAGAGAGAGAACATTCATCTACACAGAGAGAGAAAGAGAGAACATAAATTATTCTACACAGAGAAAGAGAACATTCATCTACACAGAGAGAGAACATTCATCTACACAGAGAGAGAACATTCATTACTCTACACAGAGAGAGAGAACATTTATCTACAGAGAGAGATAACATTCATCTACACACAGAGAGAACATTCATTACTCTACACAGAGAAAGAGAACATTCATCTACACAGAGAGAGAGAAAATTCATTACTCTACACAGAAAAATAGAGAACATTCATTACTCTACACAGAGAAAGAGAACATTCATTACTCTACACAACACAATCTTTAATGTCTTCTCGTCCTGTCTGTGTCTCTTGTCTTTCCAGAGTCTTCAGAATGAACATGGTGAGTGACAATATACAGTATCTAAATACTATTGAATACACATGGTGAGTGACAATATACAGTATCTAAATACTATTGAATACACATGGTGAGTGATCTATTATCTACTTACTATTGATCATTATTAATTGATTGGTTTTCATTGGTGCTGAAAAAAATTAACATTATTTTCCAATGTAGTCCTGGATGTTATAGCCATGGTTATTCAATTAAGGTCACGATCAACAGCTCGACATGCCTCTGAAATACCTCTTTGTACTAGCAAGCTCCCTCTATATACACACACAGTCACACTGCCTCTACACACACTACACATGCTAGACAAGCTTTACACACGCTACACATTAGCACACATGCTAAACAAACTCCGAGCCATTGAATTTGAGACTCTCCACCCACAGTCCAATTGGCTGTGTGCTTTAAAGGTTTCCCACACCACTCCTCTCTCTCTCTGCATCTCCCTATCTCTCTCTACTCTCTCCCTCTCTCTCTGCATCTCCCTATCTCTCTATACTCTCTCCCTCTCGCTCTGCATCTCCCTATCTCTCTATACTCTCTCCATCTCGCTCTGCATCTCCCCATCTCTCTCTGCATCTCACTATCTCTCTACTCTCTCCCTCTCTCTCTGCATCTCCCTATCTCTCTCTGCATCTCCCTCTCTCTCTGCATCTCCCTATCTCTCTCTTCATCTCCCCATCTCTCTCTGCATCTCCCTATAACTCTCTGAATCTCCCTATCTCTCTCTTCATCTCCCCTTCTCTCTCTGCATCTCTCTACTCTCTCTACTCGCTCTACTCTCTACTCTCTCTCTACTCGATCTACTCTCTCCCTATATCTCTCTACTCTCTCTACTCTCTCCCTCTCTCTCTACTCTCTCTCTACTCTCTCTACTCTCTCTCTACTCTCTCCCTATCTCTCTCTTCCTCTCTCTCTACTCTCTCTACTCTCTCCCTCTGCTCTCTCCCTCTCTACTCTCTCCCTCTCTCTCTACTCTATCTCTACTCTCTCTACTGCAGTGGTTGACATGACTGACCAGTTTCTCAATGCTATGGATAATGGCAGGTTTGTGGGTGTACTATTTTTAGATTTCAGTGCAGCATTTCCTTTAGTGGATAATGAAATCATTTTGACTAAATTAATGCATATTTAATTGACAGGAAACAGTATTTCAATGGTCAATTTTCTTCCCCTCATGTGTTAAACTGTAGAATACCGCAGGGAAGCTGTCTTGGGCCACTTCTTTATTCAATATATAGCAACGATCTTCTCTATGCCTTAGCTGAAACTCAAGCTACTATATTTGCAGATGATACTGCAATTTATGCAGCAAGACAATCAGTTTAACAGGTACAGCAGGCTTTTACATACCTTAAGGGAACATTTCGACATTTCCCGTATGGTTAGTGAGAAAGTCCATATTGGAAATGTACCGTCCCTTACTAGATGTCCGAAAACATTTTTAAAATTCGGGGACGGCGTCGGGCCGAGCGGCAGGGCCAGACCTACCGGGAAGTCATCAAATGAACTTTGTCGGACATTTGGTTTTCGTTTTATAAAATAATCAAATTTTGGTCCATTTTTCCACTATGCCGGAAAATCCCACAAGAGGGCATAAGCAATCATATTGCAATTTGACAAAACATCACGAATCACGACGGGCCATATCTCGAAAACTGAAAATATTTCGAAGCCGAAACTTGGTGAGCATAGGTTTGGCATAATGGGCAGTTGGCCCCGAACAAGATGGCGTCTAGGCCTCAACGGTTTTTGAGTTATGGCCATTTTTCTGGGATTAAAGGTCCAAAATGAAAATAGAGAAATTATTTTTTCACTTCACGTCAAAGTCAAGGAGCCTCCGGTGTCAATAAAAAAAAATCTGTCATTTATCTATCGTCATTTAAGAGAAATCGTACGATGACAGATCTGATGTTCAAATATAGGTGTTTTTTTTCAACGGTTACAGATCCAGTTGCAGGGTGTTCATACGAATATTTTTAAAGTGTGCTGCGGAGCTCTGCGACATTTCTGTGATTTTCTATGATTTTCTGAAATAACACACACTCACTAAACCCTCCGTAAATAACTCAGTTCTTAACGTAAAGACTTAAAACTCAGGATTCTGTAAAGGCATACCCCAATGAGGATATGAGTTTATTTATAGCTTCCTGTGCCAACAGGAAGTGCCTTAAATGGTGTCATAGTGGCTGTATCCAAGGGTTAAAAAGGTCAGATCTTTTCAAAACTTCATATGTGATTAGGCAACCCTCCTGAACTGTACAATCACTCATTTCTCCCAACAGATGTCAAAGAAAAGCTCTCACACACACACACAGCAAGGATGGAGTGACAAAGCGCGGTATTTAAAGACACAGAGAGCAGCCAATGACATAAACATAATCCCAAGGCCGTGCCGAGTTCAACGAGATATCCCGCTTGACCGTAGCTCGCTCGGTCTAAGCGCAGCGACCATGAGAAAAGTAGGCCCAATATGAAGCCTGCACCAGAACGTCATTTGATTTTGGGTGACAGCGGCGGAACCGTTAGGTTTAGAAGGACAATTCAAACACAGGACTGTTCCTAAGGTCCTCCCGATCTGTGCAAGCCTAACCTTGACCGTGTGACATTAACCCTTCACAGGTAAAAGAAGGTGTTTACATAAAAACAGTTTGCATTGACTTCTCTCCCCATAGGAATACATTGCCTGCTCCCCTAAATACAACCTGGAGTCTATATGGGTTATGAATGCTGTATGAACCTGTCTTCGGTACCAGTCCATCAGGCCACTATAAGGTCTACCTGTGTCGATTCTAGGCTTCCTGGGCCAACCGGAAGTGCTTAAAATCACCCTAAAAGTGTATATCCATACGCTGCCTGCAATTTGATGGACATAGTGCATTGAACCCTGTGTAAATCAGTCAATTCTTAACGTAAAGACTTAAAACTCAGGATTCTGTAAAAGCATAGCCCAATGAGGATATGTGTTGACTTATAGCTTCCTGTGTCAACCGGAAGTTGCCATAATTGATGTCTCAGGGGCTGTTTGGAAGGGTTAAAAAAATCAGATCTGTCCAAAACTTCATATGTGTGATTAGGCAACCCCCATGAACTGTAAATCAGTCATTGTTCCCATAAAAATTCAAAGGAAAACTAAATCACACAGATTCACAACTTGGATGGAGGGACGTATTATTGGGGTGCGTAGAGACTGACAGTGCCTCCAATAGTTAGCTTTGAATGATATCAAATTGACTGATGGACGGTGACTTGCAGGTGACTCTTGTCCATTTGCAATATGTTTAAGCGGTGAGGTACCATCACCAAAAGCGACATTCTGAAATCAACCCTAACGAGCGATGAAGAGGTACCAGTATCACTGCCCAGCCATCCCGAGGTCATCGGGCCAGTCAATTTGGCATTCCTGCATGATTTTTATGGCATGACAAATTGGTGATGGTGAATGCCCAGTTAACCATATTGCAAATGGCCCCGCAGCTAGAAAGTAACTATGTGTTTTATGTTTTTTTATGGTTTGTACTGAAGGCGTTGTGAATTTTGGGCCAGCTCTGAAGTATGTGATACTTGGCTCCTAAACGAGTTGGGAAAAGTGGGTTTGGTGTCAGTTTGTATCAGTTTGGTGTCAGAATGATATCAAATTGACTGATGGACGGTGAATTGCAGGTGACTCTTGTCCATTTGCAATATGTTTAAGCGGTGAGGTACCATCACCAAAAGCGACATTCTGAAATCAACCCTAACGAGCGATGGAGAGGTACCAGTATCACTGCCCAGTCCTCCCGAGTTCATCGGGCCAGTCAATTTGGCATTCCTGCACGATTTTTATAGCATGACAAAATGGTGATGGTGAATGCCCAGTTAACCATATTGCAAATGCACAGTGACTTTGTAAGAGTGAGAAACATCACCAAATGGACATTCTGGAATCAACCCTAATGAGCGATGGAGAGGTACCAGAATCACTGCCAAGCCATCCCGAGTTCATCGGGCCAGTCAATTTGGCATTCCTGCACGAATTTTCAGTGACTTTGCAAAAGTGAGAAAACATTTGCAATATGTTTTAACAGTGAGGTACCATCACCAAAAGTGAGAATTCTGAAATCAACCCAAACGAGCGATGGAGAGGTACCAGAATCACTGCCCAGCCATCCCGAGTTCATCGGGCCAGTCAATTTGGCATTCCTGCATGATTTTTATAGCATGACAAATTGGTGATGGTGAATGCCCAGTTAACCATATGGCAAATGCACAGTGACTTTGAAAGAGTGAGAAAACATAAACAAATGGACATGATGAAATCAACACCACAAGTGATTGATAGGAACAACAATCACTGCCCGGCCATCCCGAGTTCATCAGGCCAGTCAATTTTGCATTTCTGCAGGATTTTTCAGCATGTCAAATTTCTTATGACATTTGGCCCCCACAAAACATATGCCTTATGCACAAGTAAAAAAAAAAAAAAAATTATGATAATAAAATATGACTAAAGTATGTTGATACAGTTCTTATACGTGTGTAATTGACACAAAATTCGAAAGAATTTCGAAAAACGGTCCAGAAAGCACTTTTTTAGGGGTGTGTGAAGTTTTTTATGAAATTTTGCAATTATTGACGTTTGACTTCTGACTTCCTATGAAATCATATTGCAAATGGAGAAAACACATGCAATAATGCGCAAGTAAAAAATTAAAAATTATGATAATAAAATTGGACAAAAGTATATTCATACAGTTCTTACACATGTGTAATTGACAAAAAAACGAAAGAATTTCGAAAAACGGTCCAGAAAGCACTTTTTTAAGGGGTGATAAGTTTTTGACAAAAAATCCATTTTTTCAAAATTTGGCTTTTGGATGTTGACTTGGAGTCCATTTTCAATATGAAAAACCACGGTGGAGCGCACACGCCACCTGTTGGATTTTTGAAGTGTTACAACTGGCAATTGCCATATGGCATTTGAAGTACATTTTGCATGAATCAACGCCGATTTGGGTGGTATTGGCCATTGTGTACATGGTTTGTACTATGCCAATGGTTTGCCATTCATTTTTGTCCAATACAGGGGGGTATTCCCTTACAAGGATATTTGGAGAATATCAGGGAGTGGGGTTTGCCAGAACAAACTTGTTTTAAACACCAAGAAAACCAAAGTCATGTTGGTCTGGGAAACAATTAAGTATGGGAGGAGTACAAATTGAAGAAGTGGCAGAAACCAAACTATTGGGAGGGCAGAAAGACAACTGCTTATCATGGTCGTCTCAAATAACGAATATATTAATAAAAAAAATACATATTAAAACAGTATGCATAATCAGAAGGATAGCTAAATATTTACCAGGAAAAAATATTAAGCAAATAACACAAGCATTAATTGAGAGTCAGGTGAACTACTGTTCTGTGGTCTGGGGAAATGCATCATCTAGTGAAGTTAGGAGGCTGCAGAATGCACAGAACAAAGCAGCAAGGATTGTTTTAAGATATGGTTCTCCTGTTGCAGTCAGGCACATGTTCTTGGTTGGTCATCAATCAACAAGATAATTGAAAAAAACATGCTTATTTTATTTCATAATATACATAATTTAAAACGGCCAAGTTCTATTCACAATGGTATTCAGTTGGTAAGAGACAGACATTCCGTAAATACTAGGAATAGATTGTCCACCATCTATGTGTTATCCAATACTAGGAATAGATTGTCCACCATCTATGTGTTATCCAGTACTAGGAATAGATTGTCCACCATCTATGTGTTATCCAGTACTAGGAATAGATTGTCCACCATCTATGTGTTATCCAGTACTAGGAATAGATTGTCCACCATCTATGTGTTATCCAGTACTAGGAATAGATTGTCCACCATCTATGTGTTATCCAGTACTAGGAATAGATTGTCCACCATCTATGCGTTATCCAGACAGAAAAAAGAAATGGGCAAAAGAACATTTCGATTTAGAGCAATAAAGAAATTGAATAAATTAACTGAGCAAACCAACAACCTTTCAATATATACGTTTAAACAGTGTTTTAAAACAATTTAAATATAATACATAGAAATGTTGTGGGACTATAGTAGATGAAGAATCAATATTTTTTAGATTGAGTATTTATTGGGTCATTTTGCTAGTATATTATGTATTTTTGTAATAGTGTGTTAAATGTGGAAATATGTTCGAATTATAAATTGTATTTTAATGTGGAAATATGTTCGAATTATAAATTGTATTTTAATGTTTAATTAAGGACTCTTGGAAGATTAGTCCAAATGGGGACCAAAAGAGATCCAAATACAATAAAATAAAATATTTACTCTCTCCCGCTCTCCCTCTGCTCTCTCTCTCTCTACTCTCAATTCAATTTAATTCAAGGGCTTTATTGGCATGGGAAACATGTGTTAACATTGCCAAAGCAAGTGAGGTAGATAATATATAAAGTGAATATATAAAGTGAAATAAACAATAAAAATAAAGAGTAAACATTACACGAACAGAAGTTTCTCTCTCTCTCTCTCTCTCTACTGTCTCCCCTCTCTACTCTCTCTCTCTCTCTCCCTCTACCTTCTGTCCCTTTACTCTGTCTTTCTCTCTGCTCTCTCTTCTGTAATTTTCTCTCTGTGTCTCTGTCTCTGTCTCCATGTCTCTGTTTCTCTCTCTCTGTCTCACTCCCTCTCTCTCTCTCTCTCTGTCACCGTCATTCTCCCTCTCAATTCAAGGGCTTTATTGGCATGGGAAACATGTGTTAACATTGCCAAAGCAAGTAAGGTAGATAATATATAACGTGAAATTAACAGTAGACGTCACACATACAGAAGTTTCAAAACAATAAAGACATTACAAATGTCATATTTATATATATACAGTGTTTTTACAATGTACAAATGGTAAAGGACACAAGATAAAATAAATAAGCATAGATATGGGTTGTATTTACAATGGTGCGTGTTCTTCACTGGTTGCCCTTTTCTCGTGGCAACAGGTCACAAATCTTGCTGCTCTGATGGCACACTGTGGAATTTCACCCAGTAGATATGGGAGTTTTTCAAAATTGGATTTGTTTTCGAATTCTTTGTGGATCTGTGTAATCTGAGGGAAATATGTCTCTCTAATATGGTCATACATTGGGCAGGAGGTTAGGAAGTGCAGCTCAGTTTCCACTTCATTTTGTGGGCAGTGAGCACATAGCCTGTCTTCTCTTGAGAGCCATGTCTGTCTACGGCGGCCTTTCTCAATAGCAAGGCTATGCTCACTGAGTCTGTACATAGTCAAGCTTTCCTTAATTTTGGGTCAGTCACAGTGGTCAGGTATTCTGCCGCTGTGTACTCTCTGTTTAGGGCCAAATAGCATTCTAGTTTGCTCTGTTTTTTTGTTAATTCTTTCCAATGTGTCAAGTAATTATCTTTTTGTTTTCTCATGATTTGGTTGGGTCTAATTGTGCTGCTGTCCTGGGGCTCTGTAGGGTGTGTTTGTGAACAGAGCCCCAGGACCAGCTTGCTTAGGGGACTCTTCTCCACGTTTATCTCTCTGTAGGTGATGGCTTTGTTGTGGAAGGTGTTGGAATCGCTTCCTTTTAGGTGGTTATAGAATTTAACAGCTCTTTTCTGAATTTTGATAATTAGTGGGTATCGGCCTAATTCTGCTCTGCATGCATTATTTGGTGTTCTACGTTGTACACGGAGGATATTTTTGCAGAATTCTGCGTGCAGAGTCTCAATTTGGTGTTTGTACCATTTTGTGAAGTCTTGGTTGGTGAGCGGACCCCAGACCTCACAACCATAAAGGGCAATGGGCTCTATGACTGATTCAAGTATTTTTAGCCAGATCCTAATTGGTATGTTGAAATTTATATTCCTTTTGATGGCATAGAATGCCCTTCTTGCCTTGTCTCTCAGATCGTTCACAGCTTTGTGGAAGTTACCTGTGGCGCTGATGTTTAGGCCAAGGTATGTATAGTTTTGTGTGTGCTCTAGGGCAACAGTGTCTAGATGGAATTTGTATTTGTGGTCCTGGTGACTGGACCTTTTTTGGAACACCATTATTTTGGTCTTACTGAGATTTACTGTCAGGGCCCAGGTCTGACAGAATCTGTGCATAAGATCTAGGTGCTGCTGTAGGCCCTCCTTGGTTGGTGACAGAAGTACCAGATCATCAGCAAACAGCAGACATTTGACTTCGGATTCTAGTAGGGTGAGGCCGGGTGCTGCAGACTTTTCTAGTGCCCGTGCCAATTCGTTGATATATATGTTGAAGACATCATAAAATCCATGTACACAAACAACAAGTGTGCGGTTAAAATTGGCAAAAAACACACACATTTCTTCACACAGGGTCGTGGGGTTAGACAGGGATGCAGCTTAAGCCCTGTCTAACCCCACGACCCTGTGTGAAGAAATGTGTGTGTTTTTTGCCAATTTTAACCGCACACTTGTTGTTGTGTACATGGATTTTATAATGTCGTATGTTTTACCCCCAACACCACTTTCCATCAGTTTGTATAGCAGACCCTCATGCCAAATTGAGTCGAAGGCTTTTTTGAAATCAACAAAGCATGAGAAGACTTTGCCTTTGTTTTGGTTTGTTTGGTTGTCAATTAGGGTGTGCATGGTGAATACATGGTCTGTTGTACAGTAATTTGGTAAAAAGCCAATTTGACATTTGCTCAGTACATTGTTTTCATTGAGGAAGTGTACGAGTTGTTAATGATAATGCAGAGGATTCTCCCAAGGTTACTGTTGACGCATATTCCACGGTAGTTCTTGGGGTCAAATTTGTCTCCATTTTTGTGGATTGGGGTGATCAGTCCTTGGTTCCAAATATTGGGGAACATGCCAGAGCTAAGGATGATGTTAAAGAGTTTTAGTATAGCCAATTGGAATTTGTTGTCTGTATATTTGATCATTTCATTGAGGATACCATCACGCTCTCTCTTCTGTAATTTTCTCTCTGTGTCTCTCTGTCTCTGTCTCTCTCTCTCTCTCTCTCTCCCTCTCTGTCTCTGTCTCTCTCCCTTGCCACTCTCTGT
>NW_027010419.1:0-31993 GCF_036934945.1 Oncorhynchus masou masou
CCGCTCGCCTGAGAGTCTGTCCGTTCGCCTGAGAGTCTGTCCGCTCGTCTGAGAGTCTGTCCGCTCGTCTGAGAGTCTGTCCGCTCGTCTGAGAGTCTGTCCGTTCGCCTGAGAGTCTGTCCGTTCGTCTGAGAGTCTGTCCGTTCGTCTGAGAGTCTGTCCGAGCCAGCCGAGGGTCTCAGATTATGAGTAAATCCTGTTCAAAAGTAGTGCACTATGTCTGTGTTTACACAGGCAGCCCAATAACGATATTTTTTTCACTAAATGGTCTTTTGACCAATCAGATCAGCTCTGAAAATGATCTGATATGAAAAGCTTCTGATGTGATTGGTCAAAAGACCAATTAGTGGAGAGAAGAAAAAAAAATCAGAACTGGGGTGCCTGTGTAAACGTAGCCCATGTAGGGAACAGGGTGCCAGTTGGGTCTCAGACTGTGATGTCACTCAGCGGCGTGTTCCTCTGTCGCCGTCTCACCCTGCCGTGTGCCTGCCAGCTGCGTGGTCTCCATGGAAACCCGTGGCCCTGGCTGGGTCCTGAGAGAGTGGAAGCGACGGGAGTGATGTGTGTGTGTGAGATGTGTTCCCTCCGTCCATCGCACAGCCTCGTTATTATGGGGGGATTGAAGTGAAACAGCCAGTGTGTGTGTGTGTGTGTGTGTGTGTGTGTGTGTTCTTTGTGCGTGCGCTTGTGCGCGTGTGCGTGCGGGCCCGTGTGTGTGTGTGTGCGCATGTATGTGTGTGTGTGTGTGTTTGTGTGTGTGTGTGTGTGTGTGTGCGCATGTGTGTGTTGTAGTGAGACAGCTAGGGGGTGTATTTGTTCTCCCCCTCAGCTGCCAAACACCACTCTATTTTTAGACATGGAATGGAGAGGAGGGAGAGAGAGAAAGAGAGGAGGGAGGAGAGGGGAGAGAGAGAAAGGGAGGAGGGAGGAGGGGGGAGAGAGAAAAAGGGAGGGAGGGAGGAGCGAGAGAAAGAGAGGAGGGAGAGAGAGAGATAGAGAGAAGGGAGGAGGGAGAGAGAGAAAGAGAGGAGGGAGAGAGAAAGAGAGAAGGGAGAGAGAAAGAGAGGAGGGAGAGAGAGAGAAAGAGAGGAGGGAGAGAGAGAGAAAGAGAGGAGGGAGAGAGAGAGAAAGAGGAGGGACAGAGAAACAGAGAGGAGGGAGAGAGAGACAGGGAGAGAGAGAGACAGGGAGAGAGAGAAATAGAGGAGGGAAAGAGAGGAGGGAGAGAGAGAAAGAGGAGGGAGGAGGGGGGAGAGAGAAAGAGAGGAGGGAGGAGGAGGGAGAGAGAAAGAGAGAGAGAAAGAGAGGGAGGGAGAGAGAGAGAAAGAGAGAGAAAGAGAGGAGGGAGAAAGAGAAAAAGAGAAAAGAGAGGAGGGAGTGAGAGAGAAAGAAAGAGAGGAGGGAGAGAGAGAAATTGTGGAGGTAGAGAGAGAGAGAAAGAGGAGGGAGAGAGAGAAATTGTGGAGGTAGAGAGAGAGAAAGAGGGGAGGGAGAGAGAGAAATTCCTCTCTTTATCTCCTCTCTCTCTCCTCTCTTTCTCTCTCTACCTACGCATGTTTCTTCCTCTCTCCTCCCTCTCTCTCTCCCCTTCCTCTCTCCCCCTCCTCTCTTTCTCTCTCTCTCCCCTCCTCCTCCTTTCTTTCTCTCTCCCTCATCTCTTTCTCTCTCTCCCTCCTCTCTCTCCCTCCTCTCTTTCTCTCTCGCTCTCTCTCTCAATTTAATTCAAAGGGCTTTATTGGCATGGGAAACAAATGCCAAGTATTAACATCAAAAGTCAGAAAAGTTTCAAAAGAATAGAGACATTTCAAATGTTATATTATTGTCTCTCTCTCTGTCTTTGTCCCTCCCCTCTCTCCTCTCTATCCCTCTCTATTCTATTGTGGGCTGTTGGTGGAGAGAGGTGGAGGAAACGAGGTGGAGAAATGAGCAGGGTAGATGGAGAAAGGATGCAGGGAATGAGAGGGGTAGAATGAGAGGGGTAGATGAGAAAGAGAGATGATGGGAAGGGGAAAGGAGAGAGATGAGGAGGAGAATGAGTGAGATGAGAAGGGGAGAGAAGGAGTGAGATGAGAAGGAAGAGAGGGAGAGAGGAGATGAGAGATGAGGAAGAGAGGGGAGAGGGGAGAGGGAAGGAGAGAGATGAGAGAGAGGGAGAGGGAAGGAGAGAGATGAGGAGGAGATGAGGAGGGAGAGGGGAGAGAAGAATAGGAGGAGAGGGGAGAGAAAGAAGAGGAGGAGAGGGGAGAGAAGAAGAGGAGGAGAGGGGAGAGAAGAAGAGGAGATTACACTAGGACATGGGTGGATGGAGGAGCAGTAGACCAACAATCCACTGTGTCAGACAAGTTTATTGTCCAAGTTACCAAAGATGTTAAAACTGTCTCACCGCTCTGTCCTGTTCCCTCTACTAACAGATACCAGAATAATGAGATGGAGGAAGACTTTGGTTCTGTCACTTCAGATATTACAACACAGAGGATGCATTATTCTGACTACTTAACCAGAACAGGTTCTGACACCAGACAACCTGAAGTAGCATATCTATCTCTGGGTCCTGAGGAGAGGAGGAGGAAGATGAGGAGGAGAGGAGGAAGAGGATGAGGAGGAGAGGAAGAGGAGGATAAGATGAGGAGGAGGAGGAGGGGAGGAGGAGAGGATGAGGAGGATGAGGAGGAGAGGAAGAGGTAAATGCAGGTCGATGGGTGGATTATTTGAAGAGGAAAGGGGGGATTCAAATACATTTTGAAATCTTCTCAAATTCTTTAGCTGCTTGATTGAAATTGTCACAATGGAACCAATATAAAGATCTGAAAACTGCAAACCCAGCAGACGCTCCAGGACCAAACCCAGCCGACGCTCCAGTACCAAACCCAGCAGACGCTCCAGTACCAAACCCAGCAGACGCTCCAGTACCAAACCCAGCCGACGCTCCAGTACCAAACCCAGCCGACGCTCCAGTACCAAACCCAGCCGACGCTCCAGTACCAAACCCAGCCGACGCTCCAGTACCAAACCCAGCCGACGCTCCAGTACCAAACCCAGCAGACGCTCCAGTACCAAACCCAGCAGACGGTCCAGTACCAAACCCAGCCGACGCTCCAGTACCAAACCCAGCAGACGGTCCAGTACCAAACCCAGCCGACGCTCCAGTACCAAACCCAGCAGACACTCCAGTACCAAACCAGGCAGACGGTCCAGTACCAAACCCAGCCGACGCTCCAGTACCAAACCCAGCAGACACTCCAAAACCCAGTACTACAGCATGATACGCTCCAGTACTACGGTATGATACGCTCCAGTACTACGGTATGATACGCTCCAGTACTACGGTATGATACGCTCCAGTACTACGGTATGATACGCTCCAGTACTACGGTATGATACGCTCCAGTACTACGGTATGATACGTTCCAGTACAGTACTACAGTATGATACGCTCCAGTACAGTACTACGGCATGATACGCTCCAGTACAGTACTACGGTATGATACGCTCCAGTACTACGGTATGATACGCTCCAGTACTACGGTATGATACGCTCCAGTACTACGGTATGATACGCTCCAGTACTACAGTATGATACGCTCCAGTACTACGGTATGATACGCTCCAGTACTACGGTATGATACGCTCCAGTACTACGGTATGATACGCTCCAGTACTACGGTATGATACGCTCCAGTACTACGGTATGATACGCTCCAGTACTACGGTATGATACGCTCCAGAACTACGGTATGATACGCTCCAGTACTACTGTATGATACGCTCCAGTACAGTACTACAGTATGATACGCTCCAGTACTACGGTATGATACGCTCCAGTACTACAGTATGATACGCTTCCAGTACTACGGTATGATACGCTCCAGTACTACGGCATGATACGCTCGTCCAGTACTACGGTATGATACGCTCCAGTACTCACGGTATGATACGCTCCAGTACTACGGTATGATACGCTCCAGTACTACAGTATGATACGCTCCAGTACTACGGTATGATACGCTCCAGTACTACAGTATGATACGCTCCAGTACAGTACTAGCATGATACGCCCAGTACGCTCCAGTACTACGGTATGATACGCTCCAGTACTTCACGGTATGATACGCTCCAGTACTACGGTATGATACGCTCCAGTACTACGGTATGATACGCCCAGTACTACAGTATGATACGCTCCAGTACTACGGTATGATACGCTCCAGTACTACAGTATGATACGCTCCAGTACTACGGTATGATACGCTCCAGTACTACAGTATGATACGCTCCAGTACAGTACTACAGTATGATACGCTCCCAGTACTACGGTATGATACGCTCCAGTACTACGGTATGATACGCTCCAGTACTACGGTATGATACGCTCCAGTACTACAGTATGATACGCTCCAGTACTACAGTATGATACGCTCCAGTACTACAGTATGATACGCTCCAGTACTACGGTATGATACGCTCCAGTACTACGGTATGATACGCTCCAGTACTACAGGTATGATACGCCTCCAGTACTGCATATACGAGTACTGCGGAGCACGCTCCAGTACTTCACGGTATGATACGCCCAGTACTACGGTATGATACGCTTCCAGTACTACGGTATGATACGCTCCAGTACTACGGTATGATACGCCCAGTACTACGGTATGATACGCCTCCAGTACTACGTGTATGATACGCTCCAGTACTACGGTATGATACGCTCCAGTACTACGGTATGATACGCTCCAGTACTCACGGTATGATACGCTCCAGTACTACGGTATGATACGCTCCAGTACTACGGTATGATACGCTCCAGTACTACGGTATGATACGCTCCAGTACCTACGGTATGATACGCTCCAGTACTACGGTATGATACGCCCAGTACTACGGTATGATACGCTCCAGTACTACGGTATGATACGCTCCAGTACTACGGTATGATACGCCCAGTACTACGGTATGATACGCTCCAGTACTACAGTATGATACGCCCAGTACTACGGTATGATACGCTCCAGTACTACGGTATGATACGCCCAGTACAGTACTACAGTATGATACGCCCAGTACAGTACTACAGTATGATACGCTCCAGTACTACGGTATGATACGCTCCAGTACTACGGTATGATACGCTCCAGTACTACGGTATGATACGCCCAGTACTACGGTATGATACGCCCAGTACTACGGTATGATACGCTCTCAGTACTACGGTATGATACGCTCCAGTACTCACGGTATGATACGCTCCAGTACAGTACTGCAGTATGATACGCTCCAGTACTACGGCATGATACGCCTCCAGTACTACGGCATGATACGCTCCAGTACTACGGTATGATACGCTCCAGTACTACGGTATGATACGCTCCAGTACTACGGTATGATACGCTCCAGTACTACGGTATGATACGCTCCAGTACTACGGCATGATACGCTCCAGTACTACGGTATGATACGCTCCAGTACTACGGTATGATACGCTCCAGTACTACGGTATGATACGCCTCCAGTACTACGGTATGATACGCTCCAGTACTACGGTATGATACGCCTCCAGTACTACGGCATGATACGCTCCAGTACTACGGTATGATACGCTCCAGTACTACAGTATGATACGCTCCAGTACTACGGTATGATACGCTCCAGTACAGTACTACAGTATGATACGCTCCAGTACTACGGTATGATACGCTCCAGTACTACGGTATGATACGCTCCAGTACTACGGTATGATACGCTCCAGTACTACGGTATGATACGCTCCAGTACTACGGTATGATACGCTCCAGTACTACGGTATGATACGCCTCCAGTACTACGGTATGATACGCTCCAGTACTACGGTATGATACGCTCCAGTACTACGGCATGATACGCTCCAGTACTACAGTATGATACGCTCCAGTACTACAGTATGATACGCTCCAGTACTACGGTATGATACGCTCCAGTACTACGGTATGATACGCTCCAGTACTACGGTATGATACGCTCCAGTACTACGGTATGATACGCTCCAGTACTACGGTATGATACGCTCCAGTACTACGGTATGATACGCTCCAGTACTACGGTATGATACGCTCCAGTACTACAGTATGATACGCCCAGTACTCACGGTATGATACGCTCCAGTACTACGGTATGATACGCTCCAGTACTACGGTATGATACGCTCCAGTACTACAGTATGATACGCTCCAGTACTACAGTATGATACGCTCCAGTACTACGGTATGATACGCTCCAGTACTACAGTATGATACGCTCCAGTACTACAGTATGATACGCTCCAGTACTACGGTATGATACGCTCCAGTACTACGGTATGATACGCTCCAGTACTACGGTATGATACGCCTCCAGTACTACGGTATGATACGCTCCAGTACTACGGTATGATACGCCTCCAGTACTACGGTATGATACGCTCCAGTACTACGGTATGATACGCTCCAGTACTACAGGTATGATACGCTCCAGTACTCACGGGTATGATACGCTCCAGTACTACGGTATGATACGCCCAGTACTACGGTATGATACGCTCCAGTACTACGGTATGATACGCCTCCAGTACTACGGTATGATACGCTCCAGTACTACGGTATGATACGCCTCCAGTACTACGGTATGATACGCTCCAGTACTACGGTATGATACGCTCCAGTACTACGGTATGATACGCTCCAGTACTACGGTATGATACGCTCCAGTACTACGGTATGATACGCTCCAGTACTACGGTATGATACGCTCCAGTACTACGGTATGATACGCTCCAGTACTCACGGTATGATACGCTCCAGTACTACGGTATGATACGCTCCAGTACTACGGTATGATACGCTCCAGTACTACGGTATGATACGCTCCAGTACTACGGTATGATACGCTCCAGTACTACAGTATGATACGCTCCAGTACTACAGTATGATACGTCCAGTACTACAGTATGATACGCTCCAGTACTACAGTATGATACGCTCCAGTACTCACGGTATGATACGCTCCAGTACTACGGCATGATACGCTCCAGTACTACGGTATGATACGCTCCAGTACTACGGTATGATACGCTCCAGTACTACGGTATGATACGCTCCAGTACAGTACTACAGTATGATACGCCCAGTACTACGTATGATACGCCCATACAGTACTACAGTATGATACGCTCCAGTACTACGGTATGATATGCTCCAGTACTACAGTATGATACGCTCCAGTACTCACGGTATGATACGCTCCAGTACACGGTATGATACGCTACAGTACTACGGTATGATACGCTCCAGTACAGTACTACAGTATGATACGCTCCAGTACTACGGTATGATACGCTCCAGTACAGTACTACGGTATGATACGCTCCAGTACGTACTGAGTATGATACGCTCCAGTACTACGGTATGATACGCCCAGTACAGTACTACAGTATGATACGCTCCAGTACTACGGTATGATACGCTCCAGTACTACGGTATGATACGCTCCAGTACTACAGTATGATACGCTCCAGTACTACATGATACGCCCAGTACTACAGTATGATACGCTCCAGTACTACGGTATGATACGCTCCAGTACTACGGTATGATACGCTCCAGTACTACGGTATGATACGCTCCAGTACTACGGTATGATACGCTCCAGTACTACGGTATGATACGCTCCAGTACAGTACTACAGTATGATACGCTCCAGTACTACGGTATGATACGCTCCAGTACAGTACTACAGTATGATACGCTCCAGTACTACGGTATGATACGCTCCAGTACTACAGTATGATACGCTCCAGTACAGTACTACAGTATGATACGCTCCAGTACTACGGTATGATACGCTCCAGTACTACGGTATGATACGCTCCAGTACAGTACTACGGTATGATACGCTCCAGTACTACTACGGTATGATACGCTCCAGTACTACGGTATGATACGCTCCAGTGCATACACGGTATGATACGCTCCAGTACTACGGTATGATACGCTCCAGTACTACGGTATGATACGCTCCAGTACTACAGTATGATACGCTCCAGTACTACGGTATGATACGCTCCAGTACTACGGTATGATACGCTCCAGTACTCACGGTATGATACGCTCCAGTACTACGGTATGACACGCTCCAGTACTACGGCATGATACGCCCAGTACTGCGGCTGATACGCTCCAGTACTACGGTATGATACGCTCCAGTACTACGGTATGATACGCTCCAGTACTACGGTATGATACGCTCCAGTACTACGGTATGATACGCCTCCAGTACTACGGTATGATACGCTCCAGTACTACGGTATGATACGCTCCAGTACTACGGTATGATACGCTCCAGTACTACGGTATGATACGCTCCAGTACTACGGTATGATACGCTCCAGTAATACGGTATGATACTCTCCAGTACTACGGTATGATACGCTCCAGTACTACGGTATGATACGCTCCAGTACTACGGTATGATACGCTCCAGTACTACGGTATGATACGCTCCAGTACAGTACTACAGTATGATACGCTCCAGTACTACGGTATGATACGCTCCAGTACTACGGTATGATACGCTTCCAGTACTACGGTATGATACGCTCCAGTACTCACGGTATGATACGCTTACAGTACTACGGTATGATACGCCCAGTACAGTACTACAGTATGATACGCTCCAGTACTACGGTATGATACGCTCCAGTACAGTACTACAGTATGATACGCTCCAGTACAGTAATACAGTATGATGCGCTCCAGTACTACGGTATGATACGCTCCAGTACAGTACTACAGTATGATACGCTCCAGTACTACGGTATGATACGCTCCAGTACTACAGTATGATACGCTCCAGTACTACAGTATGATACGCTCCAGTACTACGGTATGATACGCTCCAGTACTACGGTATGATACGCTCCAGTACTACGGTATGATACGCTCCAGTACTACAGTATGATACGCTCCAGTACTACGGTATGATACGCTCCAGTACTACGGTATGATACGCTCCAGTACTACAGTATGATACGCTCCAGTACTACAGTATGATACGCTCCAGTACTACGGTATGATACGCTCCAGTACTACGGTATGATACGCTCCAGTACTACAGTATGATACGCTCCAGTACTACAGTATGATACGCTCCAGTACTACGGTATGATACGCCTCCAGTACTACGGTATGATACGCTCCAGTACTACGGTATGATACGCTCCAGTACTACGGTATGATACGCTCCAGTACTACAGTATGATACGCTCCAGTACTACGGTATGATACGCTCCAGTACTACGGTATGATACGCTCCAGTACTACAGTATGATACGCTCCAGTACTACAGTATGATACGCTCCAGTACTACGGTATGATACGCTCCAGTACTACGGTATGATACGCTCCAGTACTACGGTATGATACGCTCCAGTACTACGGTATGATACGCTCCAGTACTACGGTATGATACGCTCCAGTACTACGGTATGATACGCTCCAGTACTACGGTATGATACGCTCCAGTACTACGGTATGATACGCTCCAGTACTACGGTATGATACGCTCCAGTACTACAGTATGATACGCTCCAGTACTCACGGTATGATACGCTCCAGTACTACGGTATGATACGCTCCAGTACTACGGTATGATACGCTCCAGTACTACGGTATGATACGCTCCAGTACTACGGTATGATACGCTCCAGTACTACGGTATGATACGCTCCAGTACTACGGTATGATACGCTCCAGTACTACGGTATGATACGCTCCAGTACTACGGTATGATACGCTCCAGTACTACGGTATGATACGCCCAGTACTACGGTATGATACGCTCCAGTACTACGGTATGATACGCTCCAGTACTACGGTATGATACGCTCCAGTACTACAGTATGATACGCTCCAGTACTACAGTATGATACGCTCCAGTACTACAGTATGATACGCTCCAGTACTACAGTATGATACGCTAAAGTACTACGGTATGATACGCTCCAGTACTACGGTATGATACGCTCCAGTACTACGGTATGATACGCTCCAGTACTACGGTATGATACGCTCCAGTACAGTACTACAGTATGATACGCTCCAGTACTACGGTATGATACGCTCCAGTACAGTACTACAGTATGATACGCTCCAGTACTACGGTATGATATGCTCCAGTACTACAGTATGATACGCTCCCGTACTACGGTATGATACGCTCCAGTACTACGGTATGATACGCTACAGTACTACGGTATGATACGCTCCAGTACAGTACTACAGTATGATACGCTCCAGTACTATGGTATGATACGCTCCAGTACAGTACTACAGTATGATACGCTCCAGTACAGTACTACAGTATGATGCGCTCCAGTACTACGGTATGATACGCTCCAGTACAGTACTACGGTATGATACGCTCCAGTACTACGGTATGATACGCTCCAGTACTACGGTATGATACGCTCCAGTACTGTACTACAGTATGATACGCTCCAGTACTACAGTATGATACGCTCCAGTACTACAGTACGATACGCTCCAGTACTACAGTATGATACGCTCCAGTACTACGGTATGATACGCTCCAGTACTACGGTATGATACGCTCCAGTACTACGGTATGATACGCTACAGTACTACGGTATGATACGCTCCAGTACAGTACTACGGTATGATACGCTCCAGTACTACGGTATGATACGCTCCAGTACAGTACTACAGTATGATACGCTCCAGTACAGTACTACAGTATGATGCGCTCCAGTACTACGGTATGATACGCTCCAGTACTACAGTATGATACGCTCCAGTACAGTACTACAGTATGATACGCTCCAGTACTACGGTATGATACGCTCCAGTACTACGGTATGATACGCTCCAGTACAGTACTACGGTATGATACGCTCCAGTACTGTACTACGGTATGATACGCTCCAGTACTACGGTATGATACGCCCAGTACTACGGTATGATACGCTCCAGTACTACGGTATGATACGCTCCAGTACTCACGGTATGATACGCTCCAGTACTACGGTATGATACGCTCCAGTACTACGGTATGATACGCTCCAGTAATACGGTATGATACTTCCAGTACTACGGTATGATACGCTCCAGTAATACGGCATGATACGCTCCAGTACTACGGTATGATACGCTCCAGTACTACGTATGATACGCTCCAGTACTACGGTATGATACGCCCAGTACTACGGCAGATACGCTCCAGTACTACGTATGATACGCTCCAGTACTACGTATGATACGCTCCAGTACTACGGTATGATACGCTCCAGTACAGTACTACAGTATGATACGCTCCAGTACAGTACTACAGTATGATACGCTCCAGTACTACGGTATGATACGCTCCAGTACTACAGTATGATACGCTCCAGTACAGTACTACAGTATGATACGCTCCAGTACTACGGTATGATACGCTCCAGTACTACAGTATGATACGCTCCAGTACTACAGTATGATACGCTCCAGTACTACGGTATGATACGCTCCAGTACTACGGTATGATACGCTCCAGTACTACGGTATGATACGCTCCAGTACTACAGTATGATACGCTCCAGTACTACGGTATGATACGCTCCAGTACTCACGGTATGATACGCTCCAGTACTACAGTATGATACGCCTCCAGTACTACAGTATGATACGCTCCAGTACTACGGTATGATACGCTCCAGTACTACGGTATGATACGCTCCAGTACTACAGTATGATACGCTCCAGTACTACAGTATGATACGCTCCAGTACTACGGTATGATACGCTCCAGTACTACGGTATGATACGCTCCAGTACTACGGTATGATACGCTCCAGTACTACAGTATGATACGCTCCAGCTACAGTATGATACGCTAGCTACGGTATGATACGCTCCAGTACTACAGTATGATACGCTCCAGTACTACAGTATGATACGCTCCAGTACTACGGTATGATACGCTCCAGTACTACGGTATGATACGCTCCAGTACTACGGTATGATACGCTCCAGTACTACGGTATGATACGCTCCAGTACTACGGTATGATACGCTCCAGTACTACGGTATGATACGCTCCAGTACTACGGTATGATACGCTCCAGTACTACGGTATGATACGCTCCAGTACTACAGTATGATACGCTCCAGTACTACAGTATGATACGCTCCAGTACTACGGTATGATACGCTCCAGTACTACGGTATGATACGCTCCAGTACTACGGTATGATACGCTCCAGTACTACGGTATGATACGCTCCAGTACTACGGTATGATACGCTCCAGTACTACGGTATGATACGCCCAGTACTACGGTATGATACGCTCCAGTACTACGGTATGATACGCTCCAGTACTACGGTATGATACGCTCCAGTACTACGGTATGATACGCTCCAGTACTACGGTATGATACGCTCCAGTACTACGGTATGACGCTCCAGTACTACGGTATGATACGCTCCAGTACTACAGTATGATACGCTCCAGTACTACAGTATGATACGCTCCAGTACTACAGTATGATACGCTCCAGTACTACAGTATGATACGCTCAAGTACTACGGTATGATACGCTCCAGTACTACGGTATGATACGCTCCAGTACTACGGTATGATACGCTCCAGTACTACGGTATGATACGCTCCAGTACAGTACTACAGTATGATACGCTCCAGTACTACGGTATGATACGCTCCAGTACAGTACTACAGTATGATACGCTCCAGTACTACGGTATGATATGCTCCAGTACTACAGTATGATACGCTCCAGTACTACGGTATGATACGCTCCAGTACTACGGTATGATACGCTACAGTACTACGGTATGATACGCTCCAGTACAGTACTACAGTATGATACGCTCCAGTACTATGGTATGATACGCTCCAGTACAGTACTACAGTATGATACGCTCCAGTACAGTACTACAGTATGATGCGCTCCAGTACTACGGTATGATACGCTCCAGTACAGTACTACGGTATGATACGCTCCAGTACTACGGTATGATACGCTCCAGTACTACGGTATGATACGCTCCAGTACTGTACTACAGTATGATACGCTCCAGTACTACAGTATGATACGCTCCAGTACTACAGTACGATACGCTCCAGTACTACAGTATGATACGCTCCAGTACTACGGTATGATACGCTCCAGTACTACGGTATGATACGCTCCAGTACTACGGTATGATACGCTACAGTACTACGGTATGATACGCTCCAGTACAGTACTACGGTATGATACGCTCCAGTACTACGGTATGATACGCTCCAGTACAGTACTACAGTATGATACGCTCCAGTACAGTACTACAGTATGATGCGCTCCAGTACTACGGTATGATACGCTCCAGTACAGTACAGTATGATACGCTCCAGTACTACGGTATGATACGCTCCAGTACTACGGTATGATACGCTCCAGTACAGTACTACGGTATGATACGCTCCAGTACTGTACTACGGTATGATAAGCCTCCAGTACTACGGTATGATACGCTCCAGTACTACTGTATGATACGCTCCAGTACTACGGCGGATACGCTCCAGTACTACGGTATGATACGCTCCAGTACCACGGTATGATACGCTCCAGTACTACGGTAAGGATACGCTCCAGTAATACGGTATGATACTCTCCAGTACTACGGTATGATACGCTCCAGTAATACGGATGATACTTCTCCAGTACTACGGTATGATACGCTCCAGTACTACGGTATGATACGTCCAGTACTACGGTATGATACGCCGCTCCAGTACTACGGTATGATACGCTCCAGTACTACGGTATGATACGCTCCAGTACTACGGTAAGGATACGCTCCAGTACTACGGTATGATACGCTCCAGTACTACGGTACAGATACGCTCCAGTACTACGGTATGATACGCTCCAGTACTACGGTATGATACGCTCCAGTACTACAGTATGATACGCTCCAGTACTACATAATGATACGCTCCAGTACAGTACTACGGTATGATACGTCCAGTACAGTACTACGGTATGATACGCTCCAGTACTACGGTATGATACGCTCCAGTACTACGGCATGATACGCTCCAGTACTACGGTATGATACGCTTCCAGTACTACGGTATGATACGCCTCCAGTACTACGGTATGATACGCTCCTCCAGTACTACGGTATGATACGCTTCCAGTACTACAGTATGATACGCTCCAGTACTACATAATGATACGCTCCAGTACATGATACGCTCCCAGTACTACGGTATGATACGCTCCAGTACTACGGTATGATACGTCCAGTACTACGGTATGATACGCTCCAGTACTACAGTATGACTACGGTAAGGATACGCTCCAGTACAGTACTACAGTATGATACGCTCCAGTACTACCATGATACGCCAGTACTACAGTATGATACGTTCCTGTACAGTACTACAGTATGATACGCTCCAGTACAGTACTACAGTATGATACGCCTCCAGTACTACGGTATGATACGCCCAGTACTACGGTATGATACGCTCCAGTACTACGGTATGATTCCAGTACGGGTATGATACGCTACAGTACTCACGGTATGATACGCCCAGTACAGTACTACAGTATGATACGCTCCAGTACTACGGTATGATACGCTCCAGTACAGTACTACAGTATGATACGCTCCAGTACAGTACTACAGTAGGATGCGCCCAGTACACGGTATGATACGCCTCCAGTACTACAGTATGATACGCCCAGTACAGTACTACAGTATGATACGCTCCAGTACCACGGTATGATACGCTCCAGTACTACAGTATGATACGCTCCAGTACTACAGTATGATACGCTCCAGTACTACGGTATGATACGCTCCAGTACTACGGTATGATACGCTCCAGTACTACGCATGATACGCCCAGTACTACTGTATGATACGCCTCCAGTACTACTGCATGATACGCCTCCAGTACTTCACGGTATGATACGCTCCAGTACTACGGTATGATACGCTCCAGTACTACGGTATGATACGCTCCAGTACTACGGTATGATACGCTCCAGTACTACGGTATGATACGCTCCAGTACTACGGTATGATACGCTCCAGTACTACGGTATGATACGCTCCAGTACTACGGTATGATACGCTCCAGTACTACGGTATGATACGCTCCAGTACTACGGTATGATACGCTCCAGTACTACGGTATGATACGCTCCAGTACTACGGTATGATACGCTCCAGTACTACAGTATGATACGCTCCAGTACTACGGTATGATACGCTCCAGTACTACGGTATGATACGCTCCAGTACTACGGTATGATACGCTCCAGTACTACGGTATGATACGCTCCAGTACTACGGTATGATACGCTCCAGTACTACGGTATGATACGCTCCAGTACTACGGTATGATACGCTCCAGTACTACGGTATGATACGCTCCAGTACTACAGTATGATACGTTCCTGTACAGTACTACAGTATGATACGCTCCAGTACAGTACTACAGTATGATACGCTCCAGTACTACGGTATGATACGCTCCAGTACTACGGTATGATACGCTCCAGTACTACGGTATGATACGCTCCAGTACTACGGTATGATACGCTACAGTACTACGGTATGATACGCTCCAGTACAGTACTACAGTATGATACGCTCCAGTACTACGGTATGATACGCTCCAGTACAGTACTACAGTATGATACGCTCCAGTACAGTACTACAGTATGATGCGCTCCAGTACTACGGTATGATACGCTCCAGTACTACAGTATGATACGCTCCAGTACAGTACTACAGTATGATACGCTCCAGTACTACGGTATGATACGCTCCAGTACTACAGTATGATACGCTCCAGTACTACAGTATGATACGCTCCAGTACTACGGTATGATACGCTCCAGTACTACGGTATGATACGCTCCAGTACTACGGTATGATACGCTCCAGTACTACGGTATGATACGCTCCAGTACTACGGTATGATACGCTCCAGTACTACGGTATGATACGCTCCAGTACTACGGTATGATACGCTCCAGTACTACGGTATGATACGCTCCAGTACTACGGTATGATACGCTCCAGTACTACGGTATGATACGCTCCAGTACTACGGTATGATACGCTCCAGTACTACGGTATGATACGCTCCAGTACTACGGTATGATACGCTCCAGTACTACAGTATGATACGCTCCAGTACTACGGTATGATACGCTCCAGTACTACGGTATGATACGCTCCAGTACTACGGTATGATACGCTCCAGTACTACGGTATGATACGCTCCAGTACTACAGTATGATACGCTCCAGTACTACGGTATGATACGCTCCAGTACTACGGTATGATACGCTCCAGTACTACGGTATGATACGCTCCAGTACTACGGTATGATACGCTCCAGTACTACGGTATGATACGCTCCAGTACTACGGTATGATACGCTCCAGTACTACGGTATGATACGCTCCAGTACTACGGTATGATACGCTCCAGTACTACAGTATGATACGCTCCAGTACTACAGTATGATACGCTCCAGTACTACAGTATGATACGCTCCAGTACTACAGTATGATACGCTCCAGTACTACAGTATGATACGCTCCAGTACTACGGTATGATACGCTCCAGTACTACGGTATGATACGCTCCAGTACTACGGTATGATACGCTCCAGTACAGTACTACAGTATGATACGCTCCAGTACTACGGTATGATACTGCTCCAGTACAGTACTACAGTATGATACGCTCCAGTACTACGGTATGATATGCTCCAGTACTACAGTATGATACGCTCCAGTACTACGGTATGATACGCTCCAGTACTACGGTATGATACGCTACAGTACTACGGTATGATACGCTCCAGTACAGTACTACAGTATGATACGCTCCAGTACTATGGTATGATACGCTCCAGTACAGTACTACAGTATGATACGCTCTAGTACAGTACTACAGTATGATGCGCTCCAGTACTACGGTATGATACGCTCCAGTACAGTACTACAGTATGATACGCTCCAGTACTACGGTATGATACGCTCCAGTACTACGGTATGATACGCTCCAGTACTGTACTACAGTATGATACGCTCCAGTACTACAGTACGATACGCTCCAGTACTACAGTACGATACGCTCCAGTACTACAGTATGAAACGCTCCAGTACTACGGTATGATACGCTCCAGTACTACGGTATGATACGCTCCAGTACTACGGTATGATACGCTCCAGTACTACGGTATGATACGCTCCAGTACAGTACTACAGTATGATACGCTCCAGTACTACGGTATGATACGCTCCAGTACAGTACTACAGTATGATACGCTCCAGTACAGTACTACAGTATGATGCGCTCCAGTACTACGGTATGATACGCTCCAGTACTACAGTATGATACGCTCCAGTACAGTACTACAGTATGATACGCCTCCAGTACTACTGGCAGATACGCTCCAGTACTACGGTATGATACAGCTCCAGCGCCAGTACTACGGTATGATACGCTCCAGTACTTGTACTACAGAATGATACGCCCAGTACTACAGTATGATACGCCCAGTACTCTCCAGGTACAGATACGCTCCAGTACTACAGTATGATACGCTTCCAGTACTACGGTATGATACGCTCCAGTACTACGGTATGATACGCTCCAGTACTACGGTATGATACGCTCCAGTACTCACGGCATGATACGCTCCAGTACTACGGTATGATACGCCTCCAGTACTCACGGTATGATACGCCTAGTACTACGGTATGATACGCTCCAGTACTACAGTATGATACGCTCCAGTACTACAGTATGATACGCCCAGTACAGTACTACAGTATGATACGCTCCAGTACTACGGTATGATGCTCCAGTACTACGGTATGATACGCTCCAGTTCTACGGTATGATACGCTCCAGTACTACGGTATGATACGCTACAGTACTACGGTATGATACGCTCCAGTACTACGGTATGATACGCTCCAGTACAGTACTACAGTATGATACGCTCCAGTACAGTACTACAGTATGATGCGCTCCTAGCATGGTATGATACGCTCCAGTACAGTACTACAGTATGATACGCTCCAGTACTACGGTATGATACGCTCCAGTAACAGTATGACGCCGCTCCAGTACTACAGTATGATACGCTCCAGTACTACGGTATGATACGCTCCAGTACTACGGTATGATACGCTCCAGTACTACGGTATGATACGCTCCAGTACTACGGTATGATACGCTCCAGTACTACAGTATGATACGCTCCAGTACTACGGTATGATACGCTCCAGTACTACAGTATGATACGCTCCAGTACTACGGTATGATACGCCCAGTACTACGGTATGATGCGCTCCAGTACTCACGGTATGATACGCCCAGTACTACGGTATGATACGGCTCCAGTACTACAGTATGATACGCTCCAGTACCACAGTATGATACGCCCAGTACTACTGTATGATACGCCCAGTACTACGGTATGATACGCCCAGTACCACGGGTATGATACGCTCCAGTACTTCACGTATGATACACTCCAGTACTACGCATGATACGCCTCCAGTACTACGGTATGATACGTTACGCTCAGTACTACGGTATGATACGCTCCAGTACCACGGTATGATACGCTCCCAGTACCACCGGTATGATGCGCTCCAGTACTACAGTATGATACGCTCCAGTACTACAGTATGATACGCTCCCAGTACTACAGTATGATACGCTCCAGTACTACAGTATGATACGCTCCAGTACTACTGATCATGATACGGCTCCAGTACTACGGTATGATACGCTCAGTACTACGGTATGATGCGCGCTCCAGTACTACGGTATGATACGCTCCAGTACTCGAGTATGATGCAGCTCCAGTACAGTACTACAGTGTAATTACGCTCCAGTACTACGGTATGATACGGCTCCAGTACAGTACTACGGTATGATCGGCTCCAGTACTACGGTGTGATATGCTCCAGTACTTTACGGTATGTGATGCGGCTCCAGTACTCTGTTATGATACGCTCCAATTACTACGGTATGATACGCTACAGTATACGGTATGATACGGCTCCAGTGAGTACTGCAGTATGATCGGCTCCAGTACTATGGTATGATATGCTCAGTACAGTACTACAGTATGATACGCTCCAGTACAGTACTACAGTATGATGCGCTCCAGTACTACGGTATGATACGCTCCAGTACAGTACTACAGTATGATACGCTCAGTACTACGGTATGATCTGCTCAGTACTACGGTATGATACGCTCCAGTACTGTACTACAGTATGATACGCTCCAGTACTACAGTATGATCGCTCCAGTACTACGATACGCTCCATCTACAGTATGATACGCTCCAGTACTACAGTATGATGCGCTCCAGTACTACGGTATGATGCGCTCCAGTACTACGGTATGATACGCTCAGTACTACGGTATGATACGCTACAATTATACGGTATGATCTGCTCAATTACAGTACTACGGTATGATCTGGCTCCGGTACTACGGTATGATCTGGCAGTACAGTACTACGGTATGATCGCTCAGTACTACGGTGTGATACGACTCAGTACTACAGTATGATACGCTCCAGTACAGTACTACAGTATGATACGCTCAGTACTACGGTATGATCTGGCTCAGTACTACGGTATGATCACTCCAGTACAGTACTCACGGTATGATACGCTCCAGTGCTATGCGGTGTGATACGCTCCAGTATACGGTCATGCTCCAGTACTACGGTATGATACGCTCCAGTACTACGGTATGATACGCTCCAGTACTACGGTATGATACGCTCCAGTACTACGGTATGATACGCTCAGTACTACGGTATGATACGCTCCAGTACTACGGTATGATACGCTCCAGTACTACGGTATGATACGCTCCAGTACTACGGTATGATACGCTCCAGTACTACGGTATGATACGCTCCAGTACTACGGTATGATACGCTCCAGTACTACGGTATGATACGCTCCAGTACTACGGTATGATACGCTCCAGTACTACGGTATGATACGCTCCAGTACTACGGTATGATACGCTCCAGTACTACGGTATGATACGCTCAGTACTACGGTATGATACGGCCCAGTACTACGGTATGATACGGCTCCAGTACTACGGTATGATACGCTCCAGTACTACGGTATGATACGCTCCAGTACTACGGTATGATACGCTCCAGTACTACGGTATGATACGCTCCAGTACTACAGTATGATACGCTCCAGTACTACATAATGATACGCTCCAGTACAGTACTACGGTATGATACGCTCCAGTACAGTACTACGGTATGATACGCTCCAGTACTACGGTATGATCGCTCAGTACTACGGTATGATACGCTCCAGTACTACGGTATGATACGCTCCAGTACTACGGTATGATACGCTCCAGTACTACGGTATGATACGCTCCAGTACTACGGTATGATACGCTCCAGTACTACGGTATGATACGCTCCAGTACTACGGTATGATACGCTCCAGTACTACGGTATGATACGCTCCAGTACTACGGTTATGATACGGCTCCAGTACTACAGTATGATACGTTCCTGTACAGTACTACAGTATGATACGCTCCAGTACAGTACTACAGTATGATACGCTCCAGTACTACGGTATGATACGCTCCAGTACTACGGTATGATACGCTCCAGTACTACGGTATGATACGCTCCAGTACTACGGTATGATACGCTACAGTACTACGGTATGATACGCTCCAGTACAGTACTACAGTATGATACGCTCCAGTACTACGGTATGATACGCTCCAGTACAGTACTACAGTATGATATCCAGTACAGTACTACAGCATGATCGCTCAGTACTACGTATGATACGCTCCAGTACTACAGTATGATACGCTCCAGTACAGTACTACAGTATGATACGCTCCAGTACTACGGTATGATACGCTCCAGTACTACAGTATGATACGCTCCAGTACTACAGTATGATACGCTCCAGTACTACGGTATGATACGCTCCAGTACTACGGTATGATACGCTCCAGTACTACGGTATGATACGCTCCAGTACTACAGTATGATACGCTCCAGTACTACGGTATCTCGCCCAGTACTACGGTATGATACGCTCCAGTACTACAGTATGATACGCTCAGTACTACAGTATGATACGCTCCAGTACTACGGTATGATACGCTCCAGTACTACGGTATGATACGCTCCAGTACTACAGTATGATACGCTCCAGTACTACGGTATGATACGCTCCAGTACTACGGTATGATACGCTCCAGTACTACAGTATGATACGCTCCAGTACTACGGTATGATACGCTCCAGTACTACGGTATGATACGCTCCAGTACTACGGTATGATACGCTCCAGTACTACGGTATGATACGCTCCAGTACTACAGTATGATACGCTCCAGTACTACAGTATGATACGCTCCAGTACTACAGTATGATACGCTCAGTACTACGGTATGATACGCTCCAGTACTACGGTATGATACGCTCCAGTACTACGGTATGATACGCTCCAGTACTACGGTATGATACGCTCCAGTACAGTACTACAGTATGATACGCTCCAGTACTACGGTATGATACGCTCCAGTACAGTACTACAGTATGATACGCTCCAGTACTACGGTATGATATGCTCCAGTACTACAGTATGATACTGCTCCAGTACTACGGTATGATACGCTCCAGTACTACGGTATGATACGCTACAGTACTACGGTATGATACGCTCCAGTACAGTACTACAGTATGATACGCTCCAGTACTATGGTATGATACGCTCCAGTACAGTACTACAGTATGATACGCTCCAGTACAGTACTACAGTATGATGCGCTCCAGTACTACGGTATGATACGCTCCAGTACAGTACTACAGTATGATACGCTCCAGTACTACGGTATGATACGCTCCAGTACTACGGTATGATACGCTCCAGTACTGTACTACAGTATGATACGCTCCAGTACTACAGTATGATACGCTCCAGTACTACAGTACGATACTGCTCCAGTACTACAGTATGAAACGGCTCCAGTACTCACGGTATGATACGCTCCAGTACTACGGTATGATACGCTCCAGTACTACGGTATGATACGCTCCAGTACTACGGTATGATACTGCTCCAGTACAGTACTACAGTATGATACGCTCCAGTACTACGGTATGATACGCTCCAGTACAGTACTACAGTATGATACGCTCCAGTACAGTACTACAGTATGATGCGCTCCAGTACTACGGTATGATACGCTCCAGTACTACAGTATGATACGCTCCAGTACAGTACTACAGTATGATACGCTCCAGTACTACGGTATGATACGCTCAGTATACGGATGATACGCTCCAGTACAGTACTACGGTATGATACGCTCCAGTACTGTACTACAGAATGATACGCTCCAGTACTACAGTATGATACGCTCCAGTACGTACTACAGTATGATACGCTCCAGTACTACAGTATGATACGCTCCAGTACTACGGTATGATACGCTCCAGTACTACGGTATGATACGGCTCCAGTACTACGGTATGATACGCTCCAGTACTACGGTACTGATCGCTCAGTACTACGGTATGATACGCTCCAGTACTACAGTATGATACGCTCCAGTACTACAGTATGATACGCTCCAGTACTACAGTATGATACGCTCCAGTACTACGGTATGATACGCTCCAGTACTACGGTTATGATCGCTCCAGTACTTCGGTGGTAAACCAGTACTACGGTATGATCTGCTCCAGTACTACGGTATGATCGCTCCAGTACTACGATGCTGATAAGCTCCAGTACCTGCAGGTAACAATCGCTCGAGTACTACGGTATGATCGTTCAGTACTACAGTATGATACGTTCCTGTACAGTACTACAGTATGATCGCTCCAGTACAGTACTACAGCATGATACGCTCCAGTACTACGGTATGATACGCTCCAGTACTCGGTATGATACGCTCCAGTACTACGGCCATGATACGCTCCAGTACTACGGTATGATACGCTACAGTACTACGGTATGATCGCTCCAGTACAGTACTACAGTATGATACGCTCCAGTACTACGGTATGATCGCTCCAGTACAGTACTACAGTATGATACGCTCCAGTACAGTACTACAGTATGATGCGCTCCAGTACTACGGTAAGATACGTGCTCAGTACTACAGTATGATACGCTCCAGTACAGTACTACAGTATGATCGCTCCAGTACTACGGTATGATCTGGCTCAGTACTACAAGTATGATACGCTCCAGTACTACAGTATGATACGCTCCAGTACTACGGTATGATACGCTCCAGTACTACGGTATGATACGCTCCAGTACTACAGTATGATACGCTCCAGTACTACAGTATGATACGCTCCAGTACTACAGTATGATACGCTCCAGTACTACGGTATGATACGCTCCAGTACTACAGTATGATACGCTCAGTACTACGGTATGATACGCTCAGTACTACGGTATGATACGTCCAGTACTCACGGTATGATACGCCCAGTACTACAGTAATGATACGCCCAGTACTACAGTACGATCAGCTCAGTATACGGATGCGATCACCCAGTACTCACGGTATGATACGCCCAGTACTACGGTATGATACGCTCCAGTACAGTACTACAGTATGATACTCAGTACCACGTATGATACTTCCAGTACTACGGTATGATACGCTCCAGTACTACGGTATGATACGCTCCAGTACTACGGTATGATACGCTCAGTACTACAGTATGATACGCTCCAGTACTACAGTATGATACGCCCCAGTACTACAGTATGATGCGGCTCCAGTACTACGATTATGATACGCTCCAGTACTACGGTATGATACCTCCAGTACTACGGTATGATACGCTCCAGTACTACGATCCTGATCTGACTCCAATTACCAATTGCTACAGTATATGATCTGCTCCAGTACTAGGTATGATCATCCAGTACAGTACTACAGTATGATCTGGCTCAGTACTTTCGATTTATGATATGCTCCAGTACTGGTATGATCACTCCAGTACTACAGTATGATGCGCTCCAGTACTACGATTATGATCACAGCTGATACGGTATGATCGCTCCAGTACAGTACTACAGTATGATCTGGCTCAGTACTATGGTATGATACGCTCCAGTACAGTACTACGGTATGATCACTCCAGTACTACAGTATGATCGCTCCAGTACTACGGTATGATCGCTCAGTACTACGGTATGATACGCTCCAGTACTACGGTATGATACGCTCCAGTACTACGGTATGATCGCTCCAGTACTGTACTACAGTATTATACGCTCCAGTACTACAGTATGATCTGCTCCAGTACAGTACTACGGTATGATACGCTCGATGCGGCTCCAGTACTACGGTATGATCGCTCCAGTACTACGGTATGATACGCTCCAGTACTACGGTATGATCGCTCAGTACTACGGTATGATACGCTCAGTACTACGGTATGATACGCTCCAGGCTACACAGTATGATACGCTCCAGTACTACGGTATGATACGCTCAGTACTACGGTATGATACGCTCCAGTACTACGGTATGATACAGTCCAGTACTACAGTATGATACGTTCCTGTACGCTCCAGTACTACAGTATGATACGCTCCAGTACTACGGTATGATACGCTCCAGTACTACAGTATGATACGCTCCAGTACTACGGTATGATACGCTCCAGTACTACGGTATGATACGCTCCAGTACTATGGTATGATACGCTCCAGTACTACAGTATGATACGCCCAGTACAGTACTACAGTATGATACGCTCCAGTACTACGGTATGATACGCTCCAGTACAGTACTACAGTATGATACGGCTCCAGTACTACGGTATGATATGCTCCTACAGTATGATACGCTCCAGTACTACGGTATGATATCCAGTACTACAGTATGATACGCTCAGTACTACGGTATGATACGATCCAGCTACAGTACTACAGTATGATACGCTCCAGTACTATGGTATGATACTGGCTCCAGTACTACAGTATGATACGCTCCAGTACAGTACTACAGTATGATCTACGGTATGATACGTCTCCAGTACAGTACTACAGTATGATACTCAGTCCAGTACTACGGTATGATACTCCAGTACAGTACTACGGTATGATACGCCAGTACTGTACTACAGTATGATCGCTCCAGTACTACAGTATGATCTCCAGCTACACGATACGCTCCAGTACTACAGTATGATCGCTCGGTATGTACTACTAGTATGATACGCTCCAGCTCAAGGATACTACAGTACTCCGTATGATCGCTCCAGTACAGTACTACAGTATGATACGCTCCAGTACAGTACTACAGTATGATGCGCTCCAGTACTACAGTATGATACGCTCCAGTACTACAGTATGATCTACGCTCCAGTACTACAGTATGATACGCCCAGTACTACCGTATGATACTGGCTCCAGTACTACGTTATGATCGCTCCAGTACAGGCCAGGTATGATCCCAGTACTGTACTACAGAATGATAGCTCCAGTACTACGGTATGATACGCTCAGTACTACGGTATGATACGCTTCAGTACTACGTATGATACGCCCAGTACTACAGTATGATACGCCAGTACTACAGTATGATCGCTCAGTACTCACGGTATGATACGCCCAGTACTACGGCGATACGCCCAGTACTACGGTATGATACGCTCCAGTACTACGCATGATCGCTCCAGTACTACAGTATGATACGCCCAGTACTACAGTATGATACGCCCAGTACTACAGTATGATACGCTCCAGTACTTCACGGCGATACGCTCCAGTACTACGGTATGATACGCAGTACAGTACTACAGTATGATGCGGCTCCAGTACCACGGTATGATACGCCCAGTACAGTACTGGTATGATACGCCCAGTACCACGATTAATGATACGCCCAGCCGTATGATACGCTCAGTACCACGGTATGATACGCCCAGTATTTTCTGGTATGATGCAGCTCCAGTACCACGGTATGATCGCTCCAGTACAGTACTACAGTATGATACGCTCCAGTACTACGGTATGATACGCTCCAGTACGTATGATACGCCCAGTACTACTTATGATACACTCCAGTACTACGGTATGATACGCTCCAGTACTGTATGATACGCCCAGTACAGTACTACAGTATGATACCTCCAGTACTATGGTATGATACGCTCCAGTACTACAGTACACAGTATGATCGCTCCAGTACTGTGACACGCCCAGTACAGTACCAGTATGATACACTCAAGTACTACGGTATGATACGCCCAGTACTCACGGTATGATACGCTCCAGTACTGTACTACGGTTATGATACGCCCAGTACTACAGTATGATCTGCTCAGTACTACAGTATGATCGCTCCAGTACTACGGTATGATACGCCCAGTCGATACGCCTGGTACTACAGTATGATACGCTCAGTACTACAGTATGATGCGCTCCAGTACTCACGGTATGATCGCTCAGTACTACAGTATGATCTCCAGGCTCATGGTATGATACCAGTACTACGGTATGATACGCTCCAGTACTACGGTATGATGCAGCTCCAGTACTACTTAAGGATATGATCTGGCTCCAGTACAGTACTACAGTATGATACGCTCCAGTACTATGGTATGACACGCTCCAGTACAGTACTACAGTATGATACACTCCAGTACAGTACTACAGTATGATCGCTCCAGTACTACGATATGATACGCTCCAGTACAGTACTACAGTATGATACACTCATACCACGGTATGATCGCTCAGTACTACTTATGATACACTCCAGTACTACAGTATGATCTGCTCAGTACTACAGTATGATCGCTCCATTACTACAGTATGATCTGCTCAGTACTACAGTATGATCTGCCCAGTACTACAGTATGATACGCTCCAGTACTACATTATGACACGCTCCAGTACTACGGTATGATCGACTCCAGTACTACAGTATGACACAGCTCCAGTACTACAGTGATACGTCAGTACTACAGTATGATACACTCCAGTACATTACTACAGTATGATCACTCCAGTACTACAGTATGATCTAGCTCCAGTACTGTACTACAGTATGATACAGCTCAGTACTACATTATGATACGCTCCAGTATTTCACGGTTATGATCTGGCTCAGTACAGTACTACAGTATGATACGCCCAGTACCACGTATGATCTGCCCAGTACTACGGTATGATACGCTCAATTACACGGTATGATACGCCCAGTACTACGTATGATACGCTCAGTACTACAGTATGATACGCTCCAGTACTACAGTATGATACGCTCCAGTACTACAGTATGATACGCTCCAGTACTACGGTATGATACGCTCCAGTATCATTATGATACAGCTCCAGTACTACAGTATGATACTGGCTCCAGTACTACAGTATGATCGCTCCAGTACTACAGTATGATACGCCTGCATTTCACGTATGATACGCCTCCAGTACTACGTATGATACGCCCAGTACTACTGCATGATACGCCCAGTACTACGGTATGATACGCCTAGTACTACGGTATGATACGCTCCAGTACTACGGTATGATACGCTCCAGTACTACGGTATGATACGCTCCAGTACTACACGGTATGATACTGCTCCAGTACTACGGTATGATACGCTCCAGTACTACGGTATGATACGCTCCAGTACTACGGTATGATACGCTCCAGTACTACAGTATGATACGCTCCAGTACTACAGTATGATACGCTCCAGTACTACAGTATGATACGCTCCAGTACTACAGTATGATACGCTCCAGTACTACAGTATGATACGCTCCAGTACTACGGTATGATACGCTCCAGTACTACGGTATGATACGCTCCAGTACTACGGTATGATACGCTCCAGTACTACGGTATGATACGCTCCAGTACAGTACTACAGTATGATACGCTCCAGTACTACGGTATGATACGCTCCAGTACAGTACTACAGTATGATACGCTCCAGTACTACGGTATGATATGCTCCAGTACTACAGTATGATCACGCTCCAGTACTACGGTATGATACGCTCCAGTACTACGGTATGATACGCTACAGTACTACGGTATGATACGGCTCCAGTACAGTACTACAGTATGATACGCTCCAGTACTATGGTATGATATGCTCCAGTACAGTACTACAGTATGATACGCTCCAGTACAGTACTACAGTATGATGCTCTGCAGTACTACGGTATGATACGATCCAGTACAGTACTACAGTATGATACGCTCCAGTACCTACGGTATGATACGCTCCAGTACTACGGTATGATACGCTCCAGTACTGTACTACAGTATGATACGCTCCAGTACTACAGTATGATACGCTCCAGTACTACAGTACGATACGCTCCAGTACTACAGTATGATACGCTCCAGTACTACGGTATGATACGCTCCAGTACTACGGTATGATACGCTCCAGTACTACGGTATGATACGCTACAGTACTACGGTATGATACGCTCCAGTACAGTACTACAGTATGATACGCTCCAGTACTACGGTATGATACGCTCCAGTACAGTACTACAGTATGATACGCTCCAGTACAGTACTACAGTATGATGCGCTCCAGTACTACGGTATGATACGCTCCAGTACTACAGTATGATACGCTCCAGTACAGTACTACAGTATGATACGCTCCAGTACTACGGTATGATACGCTCCAGTACTACGGTATGATACGGCTCCAGTACAGTACTACGGTATGATACGCTCCAGTACTGTACTACAGAATGATGCGCTCCAGTACTACAGTATGATACGCTCCAGTACTACAGTATGATACGCTCCAGTACTACAGTATGATACGCTCCAGTACTACGGTATGATACGCTCCAGTACTACGGTATGATACGCTCCAGTACTACGGTATGATACGCTCCAGTACTACGGTATGATACTGCTCCAGTACTACGGTATGATACGCTCCAGTACTACGGTATGATACGGCTCCAGTACTACGGTATGATACGCTCCAGTACTACGGTATGATACGCTCCAGTACTACAGTATGATACGCTCCAGTACTACAGTATGATACGCTCCAGTACTACAGTATGATACGCTCCAGTACTACGGTATGATACGCTCCAGTACTACGGTATGATACGGCTCCAGTACTACAGTATGATACGCTCCAGTACTACAGTATGATACGCCTCCAGTACTACGGTATGATACGCTCCAGTACTACGGTATGATACGCTCCAGTACTACGGTATGATACGCTCCAGTACTACGGTATGATACGCTCCAGTACAGTACTACAGTATGATACGCTCCAGTACTACGGTATGATACTGCCCAGTACAGTACTACAGTATGATACGCTCCAGTACTACAGGTATGATACGCTCCAGTACTACGGTATGATACGCTACAGTACTACGGTATGATACGCTCCAGTACAGTACTACAGTATGATACGCTCCAGTACTATGGTATGATACGCTCCAGTACAGTACTACAGTATGATACACTCCAGTACAGTACTACAGTATGATGCGCTCCAGTACTATGGTATGATACGCTCCAGTACAGTACTACAGTATGATACACTCCAGTACTACGGTATGATACGCTCCAGTACTACGGTATGATACGCTCCAGTACTGTACTACAGTATGATACGCTCCAGTACTACAGTATGATACGCTCCAGTACTACGGTATGATACGCTCCAGTACTACGGTATGATACGCTCCAGTACTACGGTATGATACGCTCCAGTACTACGGTATGATACGCTCCAGTACTACAGTATGATACGCTCCAGTACTACGGTATGATACGCTCCAGTACTACGGTATGATACGCTCCAGTACTACAGTATGATACGCTCCAGTACTACGGTATGATACGCTCCAGTACTACAGTATGATACGCTCCAGTACTACGGTATGATACGCTCCAGTACTACGGTATGATACGCTACAGTACTACGGTATGATACGCTCCAGTACAGTACTACAGTATGATACGCTCCAGTACTATGGTATGATACGCTCCAGTACAGTACTACAGTATGATACACTCCAGTACAGTACTACAGTATGATGCGCTCCAGTACTACGGTATGATACGCTCCAGTACAGTACTACAGTATGATACACTCCAGTACTACAGTATGATACGCTCCAGTACTACGGTATGATACGCTCCAGTACTACAGTATGATACGCTCCAGTACTACAGTATGATACGGCTCCAGTACTACAGTATGATACACTCCAGTACAGTACTACAGTATGATGCGCTCCAGTACTACAGTATGATACGGCTCCAGTACTGTACTACAGTATGATACGGCTCCAGTACTACAGTATGATACGCTCCAGTACTACGGTATGATACGCTCCAGTACAGTACTACAGTATGATACGCTCCAGTACTACGGTATGATACGCTCCAGTACTACGGTATGATACGCTCCAGTACTACGGTATGATACGCTCCAGTACTACGGTATGATACGCTCCAGTACTACAGTATGATACGCTCCAGTACTACAGTATGATACGCTCCAGTACTACAGTATGATACGCTCCAGTACTACAGTATGATACGCTCCAGTACTACGGTATGATACGCTCCAGTACTACGGTATGATACGCTCCAGTACTACAGTATGATACGCTCCAGTACTACAGTATGATACGCTCCAGTACTACAGTATGATACGCTCCAGTACTACGGTATGATACGCTCCAGTACTACGGTATGATACGCTCCAGTACTACAGTATGATACGCTCCAGTACTACGGTATGATACGCTCCAGTACTACAGTATGATACGCTCCAGTACTACGGTATGATACGCTCCAGTACTACGGTATGATACGCTCCAGTACTACGGTATGATACGCTCCAGTACTACGGTATGATACGCTCCAGTACTACAGTACGCTCCAGTACTACAGTATGATACGCTCCAGTACTACGGTACTACAGTATCCTCAATCCTCAATCCCCATTATTTTTATTTCTACTTTGCACATTCTTCCATAGCAAATCTACCATTCCAGTGTTTTACTTGCTATATTGTATTTACTTTGCCACAATGGCCTTTTTTTGCCTTTACCTCCCTTATCTCACCTCATTTTCTCACATCGTATATAGACTTGTTTCTACTGTATTATTGACTGTATGTTTGTTTTGCTCCATGTGTAACTCTGTCATTGTATGTGTCTAACTGCTTTGCTTTATCTTGGCCAGGTCGCAATTGTAAATGAGAACTTGTTCTCAACTTGCCTACCTGGTTAAATAAAGGTGTTCTCAACTAGCCTACCTGGTTAAATAAAGGTGAAATAAATAAAATAAATAAATAAAATCTATAACCAGAGTCCAATTGGTGGGAACTCGGCTCTCTCTCTCCTCTCTGAGTTAATTAGTAATCCTGCCCTTTGTAACAGAGTAGAGCAGCGTCTTGATGTGGTAAAGATTGAATTTGGATTTCTTCTTTTCTTATCCTCGTCGCATGAATATTTGATAGAAAAGATGAAAGAGCGACAGTGGCAGTGTGGAAGGAACAAACGTCTTCAATCGGATCGAGTCTGAGCCAAGCTATCCTCTCACATCTATGTGTTAAACCAACCAACCCAGGCTAGGCTGACCCAGGCTAACTGTCCCCTCGACCACTATGGGCGCCGTAATAGCCTGTTGGTCCCAGATATTCAATAACACAAACAGATTCCAGTGACTGGCACCACCAGGCTACTATTGAATCAATCTGACTCCAGTCTTCCACTGTCAAGGACTCTTGGAGTACTGAGAGCTTCATCTAAACTGAGGGACCATGGCCAGAATAATGTGAGTTGTATTAGAGAGAGGAAGGAAGAAGGAAGTAAAACAGACAGAGACTGTAGGGCTTT